>NW_027269424.1:0-108895 GCF_023055355.1 Agelaius tricolor | reverse complement strand
GGGGGAAAATGGGGAAAAAATAGGGAAAAAATGGGGTTTTTGGGGGGGAAAATAATTGGGAAAAATGGGGGAAATAATAGGGAAATAATGGGGTAATAATGGGGAAATAATGGGGGAATAATGGGGGGAAATAACGGGGGGAAATAATGGGGGAAAATGGGAGGAAATTGGGAAAAATTGGGAAAATAATGGGGAGAAAATGGGGAAATAATGGGGGAAAAGGGGGGGAAATAATGGGGGAAAATAATGGGGGAAAAGGGGGAAATTTGGGGTTTTTTGGGGGGGGAAAATTGGGGAATAATGGGGGAAATTTGGGGTTTTTGGGGGGGAAAATGGGGGAAAATGATGGGGGGAATAATGGGGGGATAATGGGGGAAAAGGGGGGGAAATAATGGGGGAATAATGGGAATAATGGGGAATAATGGGGGAAATATTGGGGGAAATAATGGGGGAAAAAGGGGGAAATTTGGGGGTTTTTTGGGGGGGAAATGGGGGGAAATAATGTGGAAAAATAATGGGAAAAATGGGAAAAATAATGGGGAAAATGGGGAAAACAATGGGGGAAAATTGGGGTTATTTGAGGGGGGAAATGGGGCAAAATAAATGGGAAAAATTGGGGGAAAAGGGGGGGAAAATTTGAGAAAATTTTATTTTTTTCGGGGGTAAAATTTGGGGGTTTTGGGGGAAAATGCGGGGGGAAATGGGGGAAATAAATGGGGAAAAAAGGGGGAAAATTGGGGGTTTTTTTTGGGAAAAATTGGGAAAATAAATGGGGTTAAAATGGGGGTTTGGGGGTAAAATTTGGATTTTTTGGGGGCAAAATTTGGGGTTTTTAGGGGAAAATTTGGGGTTTTTTAGGGGAAAATTTGGGGGTTTTAGGGGAAAATTTGGGGGGTTTTGGGGGGAAATTTGGGGTTTTTGGGGGGAAATTGTGGATTTTTGGGGGGAAATTTAGGGGTTTTGGAGGGAAAATTTGGGTTATTTTGGGGGGAAATTTGGGGTTTTTTGGGAGGGAAAATTTGGGGGATTTTTTGGGAAAATTTGGGTTTTTTGGGGATAAAAATTGGGGGTTTTTGGGGGTAAAAATTGGGGTTTTTTGGGGTAAAATTGGGGGTTTTGGGGTGGGAAATTTGGGGTTTTTTTTGGGGAAAAATTAGGGGGGTTTGGAGGGAAAATTTGGGGTTTTTTGGGGAAAATTTGGGGTTTTTTGGGGGAAAATTTGGGGGTTTTCTGGGGTAAAAAATGGGATTTTTTGGGGTGTTTTCTTAAGGTTTTTTGGGGTTTTTTTATTGGTTCTTTTGAGGGGTTTTTTAGGGTTTTTTAGGGATTTTTGGGGGATTTTTTAGAGATTTTTGGGGATTTTTTTAGGGATTTTTTCGGGGTTTTTTAGGGATTTTTTAGGGTTTTTGGGGATTTTTTGGGGATTTTTTGGGGATTTTTTGGGGATTTTTTAGGGATTTTTGGGGAATTTTTGGGGGATTTTTGGGATTTTTTTAGGGATTTTTGGGGGATTTTTTAGGGTTTTTTTAGGGATTTTTTAGGGTTTTTTAGGGATGTTTTTAGGATTTTTTGGGGATTTTTTTAGGGATTTTTTTAGGTTTTTTTTAGGTTTTTTGGGGATTTTTTTAGGGTTTTTAGGGTTTTTTTGGGGATTTTTTAAGGGATGTTTTTTAGGGATTTTGTGGGGATTTTTGGGGATTTTTTAGGGTTTTTGGGGATTTTTTTGGGGATTTGTTGGGGATTTTTGGGGGGATTTTTTAGGGTTTTTTTAGGGATTTTTTAGGGATTTTTAGGGATTTTTTTAGGTTTTTTGGGGATTTTTTTAGGGATTTTTTTAGGTTTTTTTAGGTTTTTTGGGGATTTTTTAGGGTTTTTAGGGTTTTTTTGGGATTTTTTTAGGGATTTTTTAGGGATTTTTGGGATTTTTGGGGGGGATTTTTTAGGGTTTTTTGGGGGGTTTTTTGGGGATTTTTAAGGGATTTTCTAAGGGATTTTTTGGGGATTTTTGGGGATTTTTTAGGGATTTTTTCGGGATTTTTTCGGGATTTTTTGGGGAATTTTTGGGGGATTTTTTTGGGATTTTTTAGGGTTTTTTAGGGATTTTTTTAGGATTTTTTGGGGATTTTTTAGGGATTTTTTTAGGTTTTTTTTAGGTTTTTTGGGGATTTTTTTTAGGGTTTTTAGGGTTTTTTGGGGGATTTTTTAAGGGATGTTTTTTAGGGATTTTTGGGGGATTTTGGGGGACTTTTTAGGGATTTTTTAAGGGATTTTTGGGGGATTTTTGGGGGGTTTTTAGGGGTTTTTTAGGGATTTTTTAGGGATTTTTGGGGATTTTTTAAGGGATTTTTGGGGATTTTTTAAGGGATTTTTTAGGGATTTTTGGGGATTTTTTTAGGGATTTTTGGGGATTATTTTCGGATTTTTTAAGGGATTTTTAGGGATTTTTTGGGGATTTTTTAGGGATTTTTTAAGGGATTTTTTGGGGATTTTTTTAGGGATTTTTTGGGGAATTTTTGGGGATTTTTGGGGGATTTTTTAGGGATTTTTGGGCGTTTTTTAAAGGATTTTTTTGGGATTTTTGGGGTTTTTTTAGGATTTTTTGGGGATTTTTTGGGGATTTTTTGGGGATTTTTTGGGGATTTTTGGGGGATTTTTTGGGGATTTTTTGGGGGATTTTTTGGGGATTTTTTAGGGATTTTTGGGGAATTTTTTGCGGATTTTTGGGATTTTTTTAGGGATTTTTGGGGGATTTTTTAGGGTTTTTTTTAGGGATTTTTTAGGGATTTTTAGGGATTTTTTTAGGATTTTTTGGGGATTTTTTTAGGGATTTTTTTAGGTTTTTTTTAGGTTTTTTGGGGATTTTTTTAGGGTTTTTAGGGTTTTTTTTTGGGGATTTTTTAAGGGATGTTTTTTTAGGGATTTTTGGGGGATTTTGGGGGACTTTTTAGGGATTTTTTTAGGGATTTTTTGGGGATTTTTGGGGGGTTTTTAGGGGTTTTTTAGGGATTTTTTAGGGATTTTTTAAGGGATTTTTTAAGGGATTTTTGGGGATTTTTTAAGGGATTTTTGGGGATTTTTTAGGGATTTTTGGGGATTATTTTCGGATTTTTTAAGGGATTTTTAGGGATTTTTAGGGATTTTTTGGGGATTTTTTAGGGATTTTTTAAGGGATTTTTTGGGGATTTTTTTTAGGGATTTTTTAGGCATTTTTTTTAGGGATTTTTGGGGAATTTTTGGGGATTGTTGGGGGATTTTTTTAGGGATTTTTGGGCGTTTTTTAAAGGATTTTTTAGGGATTTTTTGGGGATTTTTTGGGGTTTTTTAGGATTTTTTGGGGATTTTTTTGGGGATTTTTTGGGGATTTTTGGGGATTTTTTGGGGATTTTTAGGCGTTTTTTTGGGATTTTTTTAAGGATGTTTTTTAGGGATTTTTGGGGGATTTTTGGGGGATTTTTTAGGGTTTTTTTTTGGGATTTTTTTTTGGGATTTTTTAGGGATTTTGTGGGGATGTTTTAGGGATTTTTTTTGATTTTTTGGGGATTTTTTAGAGATTTTTAGGGATTTTTTTAGGGATTTTTTGGGCATTTTTGGGGATTTTTTGGGGATTTTTTAGAGACTTTTCGGGGGTTTTTAAGGGATTTTTAGGGATGTTTTTTAGGGATTTTTTGGGGATTTTTTAGGGATTTTTAAGGGGTTTTTAAAGGGATTTCTTGGGGATTTTTGGGGATTTTTGGGGGATTTTTTAGGGGATTTTTTAGGGATTTTTAAGGGGTTTTTAAGGGGATTTCTGGGGGATTTTTGGGGACTTTTGGGGATTTTTTAGGGATTTTTTTAGGGATTTTTTAGAGGTTTTTTGGGGGATTTTTTAGGGATTTTTTAGAGACTTTTTGGGGGTTTTTTAGGGATTTTTAAGGGGTTTTTTGGGGATTTTTTGGGGATTTTTGGGGGATTTTTTTAGGGATGTTTTAGGGATTTTTTGGGGCTAAAAATTGGGATTTTTTTAGGGATTTTTTAGGGATTTTTTATTTTATTTTTTGGGATCTTTTGGGGATTTTTAGGGATTTTTAGGGATTTTTTTAGGGATTTTTTGGGATTTTTTTAGGGATTTTTTGGGATTTTTTGGGGGGATTTTTAGGGATTTTTTTGGGGGATTTTTAGGAATTTTTTTTAGGGATTTTTAGGGATTTTTGGGGGATTTTTTAGGGATTTTTTTAGGATTTTTTGGGGATTTTTAGGGGATTTTTAGGGATTTTTTGGGGTTTTTTTAGGGCTTTTAAAGGGTTTTTTTGGTGGGGTTGGGGCAATTTTGGGGGTAAAAATTGAATTTTTTTAGGGATTTTTAGGGATTTTTTTAGGATTTTTTTTTATTTTTTGGGGCTAAAATTGGGATTTTTTTTAGGGATTTTTAGGGATTTTTTAGGGATTTTTTGGGGGATTTTTTTAGGGATTTTTTAGGGATTTTTTTTTTAATTTTTTGGGGTGAAAATGGGGAATTTTGGGTGTTTGAGGTTTTTGGAGGCGTTTGTGCCCCCGGGAGCAGCAGCAATGGGAAAATGGGGGAAAAAAATGGGAAAAAAATGGGAAAAAAATGGGAAAAATTGAAATTTTGGGTGAAAAACGGGAAAAATCCGGAAAGATTTGAGGGGAAAATGGGAAAAAAATCGAAATATTTGGGGGAAAATTGAAATATTTGGGGGAAAATTGAAATATTTTGGGAAAAATCGAAATATTTGGGGGAAATTTTGGATTTTTTTGAGAGGGAAGATTTGGGGTTTTTGAGGGTGAAAATTTGGGGTTTTCTGGGGTAAAAATGGGATTTTTTGGGGTGTTTTCTTAAGGTTTTTTGGGTTTTTTCCTGTTGTTTTTTGGGTTTTTTAAGGATTTTTGGGGGTTTTGGGGGGATTTTTTTGGGTTTTTTAAGGCTTTTTAAAGGGTTTTTTTTTGGTGGGGGTTGGGGCGGTTTTTGGGGTAAAAAATTGAAATTTTTTAGGGATTTTTAGGGATTTTTAGGGATTTTTTGGGGGATTTTTGGGGGATTTTTTGGGGATTTTTTAGGGATTTTTTAGGGATTTTTTATTTTATGTTTTGGGACTTTTTGGGGATTTTTAGGGATTTTAGGGATTTTTTAGGGATTTTTGAGGGTTTTTTAGGGAATTTTTGGGGATTTTTTAGGGATTTTTTAGGGATTTTTTTGGGGTTTTTTTAGGGATTTTTTGGGTTTTTTTAAGGCTTTTTAAAGGGGTTTTTTTGGTGGGATTTGGGCAATTTTGGGGTAAAAAATTGAATTTTTTTAGGGTTTTTTTAGGGATTTTTTTGGGATTTTTTGGGGTTTTTTGGGGGGGATTTTTGGGTTTTTTTAGGGATATTTTAGGGATTTTTTAGGGATTTTTTTTTTATTTTTTGGGGTGAAAATGGGGGATTTTGGGTGTTTGAGGTTTTTGGAGGCGTTTGTGCCCCCGGGAGCAGCAGCAGCGGCGGCGCCGGCGCCGCTCCACGGCGACACCGAAGGCACCAAAAACCCGCCCGGGTTTGGGGCCAAAAAAGGGAAATTCGGTAAAAAGGGCAGGGGGGAGGGAGAGGGGGAATTTGGGGGGAATTTGGGGGGAAAATTTGGGGGGAAATGGGGAAAGGGAAAGGGGAAAGGTTGGGGAAAAATTGGGGAAATTTGGGGGGAAAATTTGGGGGGAAATGGGGAAAGGGAAAGGGGAAAGGTTGGGGAAAAATTGGGTGGAAATGGGGAAAAAATGGGGAAAAATAAAGGGGGAAAATGGGGGAAAAATTGGGGGAAATTTGGGGGGAAAATGAGGGGAAAATGGGGAAAAATAATGGGGAAAAAAGGGGGAAAATTGGGGAAAATGGGGGGGAAAATTGGGGGGAAAATGGGGAAAAATTGGGGAAAAAAGGGGGAAAAATTGGGGGGAAAAATGGGGAAAAATAAAGGGGAAAATTGGGGGAAAATTGGGGGGAAAATGGGGAAAAATAATGGGGGAAAAATTGGGAAAAATGGGGGGAAAAAAAGGAGAAATAAAGGGGAAAAATTGGGGGGAAAATGGGGGAAAATTTGGGGGGAAAATTGGGGGGAAAGTGGGGAAAATTTGGGAAAAATGGGGGGGAAAATTGGGGGCGAAATGGGGAAAAATAATGGGGAAAAAATTGGGAAAAATCGGGAAAATTTGGGGGGAAATGAGGGAAAAAAAGGGGAAAAAAAGGGGAAAAAATTGGGAAAAATGGGGGGGGAAATGGGGGTAAAATGGGGAAAATCGGGGAAAATTTGGGGGGATTTGGGGAAAATGAGGGAAAAAAAGGAAAAATAAAGGGGAAAAAAATGGGTAAAATGGGGGGGGAATGAGGGAAAAAATGGGGGAAATTGGAGGAAAATTTGGGGGGAAAATGAGGGAAAAAAGGGGAAAAATTGGGGGAAAATGGGGAAAAATCGGGGAAAATTTGGGGGGAAAATGAGGGGAAAAAAAGGAAAAATAAAGGGGAAAAAATTGGGAAAATGGGGGGGAAATTGGGAAAAAATAAAGGGAAAAATAGGGGGAAAATTGGGGAGGAAAATGGGGAAAAAATGGGGGGAAAATGAGGGAAAAATGGGGAAAAATAATGGGGAAAATTGGGGGAAAATGAGGGAAAAAAGGAAAAAATAAAGGGGAAAAATTGGGGAAAAAATTGGGAAAAATGGGGGGGAAAATTGGGGGGAAAATGGGGAAAAAAGGAGAAAAAAAGGGGAAAAAATTGGGGAAAATTGGGGGGAAATTGGGGGAAAATGGGAAAAAATAATGGGGAAAATGGGGGGGAAATTGGGAAAAAATGGGGGAAAATTTGGGGGGAAAATGAGGGAAAATGGGGAAAATTGGGGGAAAATGAGGGAAAAAAGGAAAAAATAAAGGGGAAAAAAAAGGGGGAAAATGGGGGGGAAAATGAGGGAAAAAATGGGGAAAATAAAGGAAAAAAAGTGGAAAAATTGGGGAAAAATTGGGGGGAAAATTGGGGGGAAAATTAGGGGGGAAAAATTGGAAAAAATGGGGGGAAAATGGGGAAAAATCGGGGAAAATTTTGGGGGAAAATGAGGGAAGAAAAGGAAAAATAAAGGGGAAAAATTGGGGAAAATGGGGGGGAAATTGGGAAAAAATCGGGGAAAATTTGGGGGGAAATGAGGGAAAATGGGGAAAAAATGGGGGAAAAAAAGGGGAAAAAAATGGGAAAAAATAATGGGAAAAATGGGGGAGAAATTGGGGGAAAAGGGGGAAAATTTGGAGGGATTTGGGGGGAAAAATGGGAAATAAATGGGAAAAAATTGGGAAAAAATTGGGATTTTTTTGGGGGGAAAATGGGGAAAATTCGGGGGGGATTTGGGGGAAATGGAAAAAATTGGGAAAAATGGGAAAAAAAAGGAAAAAAATTGGGAAAAAATGGGAAAAATGGGGGAAAAGGAGAATTGGGAAAAACAAAAAGGGGAAAAATTCAGGGGGATTTGGGGAAAAATGAGGGAAAAATGGGAAAATTTGTGATTTTTGGGAGAGAAAATAGGAAAAAAGGGAAAATTGGGGAAAAAGGGAAAATTTCAGGGGGATTTGGGGAAAAAAAGGGGAAAAATGGGGAAAAATGGGGAAATTGTGGATTTGGAGAGGAAATGGGGGAAATGGGGGGATTTGAACATTTTTGTGCTTTTTGTGTACAAGAAATTGGGGATTTTGGGGACTTTTCTGGGTGGGTTTCAGGGAAATTTGGGCAAAT
This sequence comes from Agelaius tricolor, assembly GCF_023055355.1. NCBI lineage: Eukaryota > Metazoa > Chordata > Aves > Passeriformes > Icteridae > Agelaius > Agelaius tricolor. The sequence continues at coordinate 101,158 of NW_027269424.1, read as the reverse complement.
GTGGAAACGGAGGAAATTTGGTGTGGAAATTTGGTGCTTTTTGTGTACAAAACTTGGGATTTTGGGGATTTTGGTCAACCATGAAAAACTCAACTCAACCATGACCAACTCAACCCAACCCAACTCAACTCAACCCAATGAACCCAACTCAACTCAACCCAACTCAACTCAACCCAACCCAACCATGACCGACCCAACTCAACCCAACCCAACCCAACCCAACTCAACTCAACCCAACTCAACCCAACCCAACCCAACCCAACTCAACTCCCTCTTCTTCATCAACTCAACCATGACCAACCCAACCATGAGCAACTCAACCCAACTCAACTCAACCCAACCCAATGAACCCAACCCAACACAACCCAACCATGACGGACCCAACCCACTCTTCCTCTTCCTCTTCAACTCAACCATGACCAACCCAACCCAACTCAACCCCACCCCCTCTTCCTCTTCAACTCAACCATGACCAACCCAACTCAACCCAACCCAACACAACCCAACTCAACCCAATGAACCCAACCCAACACAACCCAACCATGACCGACCCAACCCAACCCAACTCAACCCAACTCAACTCAACCACGACCAACCCAACCCACTCTTCCTCTTCCTCTTCCTCTTCCTCTTCCTCTTCCTCTTTGACCCAACCCAACTCAACCCAACTCAATTGAACCCAACTCAACCCAACCCCACCCCCTCTTCCTCTTCCAACCCAACCCAACCATGACCAACCCCATCCTTCCTCTTCCAACCCAACTCAACCCAACTCAACCCAACTCAACCCAACCCCCTCTTCCTCTTCCAACCCAACCCAACCCAACCCAACCCAACCATGACCAACCCAACCCAACCCAACCCAACCCAACTCAACTCAACCATGACCAACCCAACCCAACCATGACCAAATGAACTCAACCCAACCCAACTCAACCATGACCACCTCCATCCTTCCTCTTCCACCCAACCCAACTCAACCCAACCCAACTCAACCCAACCCCCTCTTCCTCTTCCAACCCAACCCAACCCAACCCAACTCAACCATGACCAACCCAACCCAACTCTGTCCTTCCTCTTCCACTCAACCCAACTCAACCCAACTCAACCCCAACCCCCTCTTCCTCTCCAACCCAACCATGACCAAATGAACTCAACCATGACCAACCCAACCCAACCCAACCCAACTCAACCCAACCCAACTATGACCAACTCAACTCAACTCAACCCAACCCCGTCCTTCCTCTTCCACTCAACCCAACCCCCTCTTCCTCTTCAACCCAACCATGACCACCCCGTCCTTCCTCTTCCAACCCAACTCAACCCAACCCAACTCAACTCAACCCAACCCAACCCAACCCAATCCAACCCCACCCCATCTTCCTCTTCCACTCAACCCAACCCAACCATGACCAAATGAACCCAACTCAACCATGACCAACCCATCCTTCCTCTTCCTCTTCAACCCAACCATGACCAACCCAACCCAACCCAACTCAACCCAACTCCCTCTTCTTCATCAACTCAACCATGACCGACCCAACCCAACCATGACCAACCCAACCCCCCATGAGTTTCCCCCACCCTTCCCCGTTGCCCGGCGCCGCCGTGAGCGGCGCAGAAATAGGCGCCGGAATCCCCTTCCTCCAGCCCCTCCCCCTCCAGCACCGCCCCTTCCCCCACCCTGAACCTCCCCCCCCCGGCCCCGCCCCCTCCCCCATTGTGACCCAAAATCTCCAATTTTCCGTCGCTCCTCCTCTGCCGGACCCAAAAAACCCCGAAACCGTCGGAATCGGCCCCGAAACGGCGGCAGAGGAGGCGCAGGGAGCCCCCGGGGCGCTGGAGGTCGCCCCCGGACTCCACCAGGGTCACGGCCGCCCGCAGCCCTGCGTGGGAGAAAAAATAATTAAAAAATTAAATTAAATTAATTGAAAATTGATGGGGGAAAGAAAAGGAAAGAGGGAAAGGGGGCGTGGTTTGAGGGAAAAAGGGGGCGTGGCCTCACCAGGGAGGGCGAGGAGGGCGAGGAAGGCCAGAGCCGGGAGGGGGGAGGCGGCCATGGCTGGGTCGGTGCCGGCCTTGGAGGGGACGGGGCCATTTATAGGGGAAAGGGGCGGGGCTTGAGGGGAAAGGGGCGGGGTTTGAGGGGGAGAGGGGCGGGGCTTAGCGGGAAGGGGTTTGGGGGTTAATTAATGGTTTGGGGTTAATTAATTGCGGGGTGTTGGGGTTGGCGGCGGAGTTAATTGGGGGGCGTTCGTTAATTAATGGGTGTTAATTAATTAATTGGTTAATTAATTGGTTAATTGATTGGTTAATTGATCGGTTAATTGATTGGTTAATTAATTGGTTAATTAGTCCCAGCTCCCAGTTAATTGGAAGAGCCGGGTTCGTTAATTAATAACTGCCACTGTGGTTCAGTTCATTAATTAATAAGTCCAAGATAATTGCAAGGGTTTATTCGGTAATTAACGGGTCCCAGTTAATTAATAAGTGCTGGGTAATTGGATGCTGTTCGGTTCATTAATTAATAAATCCAAGATAATTGCAAGGGTTTATTCGGTAATTAACGGGTCCCAGTTAATTAATAAGTGCTGGGTAATTGGATGCTGTTCGGTTCATTAATTAATAAATCCAAGATAATTGCGAGGGTTTATTCGGTAATTACTGGGTCCCAGTTAATTAATAAGTGCCACTTAATTGGATGCGGTTCGGTCCATTAATTAATAAGTCCAGGATAATTTGGTAATTACTGGGTCCCAGTTAATTAATAAGTGCCACTTAATTGGATGCGGTTCGGTTCATTAATTAATAAGTCCAATATAATTGCGAGGGTTTTATTCGGTAATTAATGGGTCCCAGTTAATTGGAAGAATCGGATTCATTAATTAACAAGTGCCAGGTAATTGGATGTGGCTCAGTTCATTAATTAATAAATCCAAGATAATTACAAGGGTTTATTCGGTAATTAATGGGTCCCAGTTAATTGGAAGACTCGGATTCATTAATTAATAACTGCCACTTAATTGGATCTGGTTCGGTTCATTAATTAATAAGTCCAGGATAATTCGGTAATTAATGGGTTCCAATTAATTAATAAGTGCCAGGTAATTGGATGCGGTTCAATTCATTAATTAACACGTGATTAATGGGTCTCAGTTAATTAATAAATGCCAGGTAATTGGATATGGCTCAATTCATTAATTAATAAGTCCAAGATAATTGCGAGGGTTTATTCGGTAATTAATGGGTCCCAGTTAATTTAATTACAATTTAATAATTAGCGCCCTCCAGTTAATTGGGAGAGTCAGATTAATTAATTAATTAATTGAGAGGCCCGAGTTAATTGCAACAGTCCAAGCCATTAATTAACAGGTCTGAGGTAATTAATGGGTCCAGGGAAATTGCAAGAGTCGGATTCATTAATTAATGGGTCCCAATTAATTGCAGAGCTCCTATTCATTAATTAATTGTTCCCAGTTAATTGCAGGGCTCCAATTCATTAATTAATAGGTCCCAGTTAATTGCAGGAGCCCATTTCATTAATTAATAGGCCACAGTTAATTACAGCCAGCTGATTCATTAATTAATTGATCCCTGTTAATTGCAGGAGTCCATTTTCATTAATTAATCGGTCCGGTGTTAATTGCCAGAGCCCAATTAATGGGTCCGGGTTAATTAAAGGGCTGTGGTTAATTAATGGAGCCCCCTGGAATTGGTTACAATTAATTAAATAATCAAAGGGTTTAAGTTAATTGCAGAACTCCATTAATTAATTGCGGTTAATTGCCATTTATTAATTAATTAATCGGGGTTAATTGCTGGTGTATTTTGAAGTAATTAATGGATTGTGGTAAATCACAGACATCTCTTTAATTAATTAATTAATCGTTGCTAATCGCAGGCATCCGATATGATAATTAATTAATTAGGATAAAGAACTGTGATTAATTAATGGATAATAGGGGGATAATCACCGGAATTATGGCAATTAATTAATTAATGGATCAATCAGGATTTGCCACGGGAGTCCAATTAATTAATTAATCGGGATTAATCCAAAGCCGCGCAATTAATTAATTAATTAAGAAAGCTTAATCATCTCGGGCACATAATTGTTTAATTAATTAAGAGTAATTATTTCATAATTTATTTACTGAGGAATTTATTTATTGAGGAATTTATAATTGCCGAAATCTCCTGGGGGGATTAATCTAATTAATTAATAATTAATTAAACAATTAATTAATTTATAAATTAAATATTTAATTAATTAATAAATAAAATTAATAAATTAAAAGCGAATAAATTAAAAAACAGATTAAACAACTAACTATTAATGACCAATTAATTAATAATTAATAATTAATTAATTAGAATTAATCGAGGTTAATTAAGGGCGGGAAATTAATCGGTGACGTCATCGCCGCCGCTTTTTTTTTGGCGGGAAAATCCAAAACCGCGAATTCCCCGCGCGGCCCCCAGGGGGCGCAGCGCGACCGAAAATTCCGCGGTTTTGCCCAAAATCGGCGAAATTTCCCCCAAAAAAGCCAAAATTCGAGGGCGAAACCGGGCGGGAATCGGGGCCGGGGGTCCCAGTTCGGGGCCGAAGCTCGAAATTTGGGGAAAAACCGGAAAATTTTGGTTAAAAACGGCGAAATTTGAGGGGCGAGGTCGGGGCTGAAGCCCCAGCCCTGAATTTTCACCGATTTGGACCCAAAATCTCCGGGTTTGGCCCCAAATCTGCGCCAGTGCCGAAATCTGTAATTAACCGCAATTAAGTCATTAATTAAGTGGATATCTGCTAATTAACAGCTCATTAGCGACCCCCAAAACCCCAAATTTTCATCATTTTTGCCCCAAAATCTCCGGGTTTGGCCCCAAATCTGCGCCAGTGCTAAAATCTGTAATTAACCGCAATTAACTCATAAATTAATTGGATATCTGCTAATTAACAGCTCATTAACGACCCCCAGAACCCCAAATTTTCATCATTTTTGCCCCAAAATCTCCGGGTTTGGCCCCAAATCTGCGCCAGAGCCGAAATCTGTAATTAACCGCAATTAAGTCATTAATTAATTGGATACCTGACACCTGTTAATTATCCTAATTAAACCATCCTAATTAAACCACCCTGAACGACCCAATTAAGAACTGACAAACATTAATTATCCTAATTAAACCATCCTAATTAAACGATCTTAAAGTATCCAATTAAGAACTGACACCTATTAATTATCCTAATTAAACCATCCTAATTAAACGGTCCTGAACGATCTAATTAAGAACTGACAGCTATTAATTATCCCAATTAAACGATCCTAATTAAACGATCTTAAAGTATCCAATTAAGAATTGACACACATTAATTTTTCTAATTAAACCACCTTGAACGACCCAATTAAGAACTGACACCTATTAATTATCCTAATTAAATTATCCTAAAGTGTCCCATTAACAACTGACACCTATTAATTATCCCAATTAAACCATCCTAATTAAATGATCCTGAACGATCCAATTAAGAACTGGCACCTGTTGACAATCCTAATTAAATGAACCCAATTAAACCATCCTAATTAAACCATCTTAAAGTGTCCGATTAAGAACTGACACCTATTAATTATCATAATTAAACCATCCTAATTAAACGATCCTGAACGATCCAATTAAGAACTGACACCTATTAATTATCCCAATTAAACCATCCTAATTAAATGATCCTAAAGTAGCCCAATAAGAACTGACACCTATTAATTATCCTAATTAAATGAACCCAATTAAAGGATCCTAATTAAACGATCTTAAAGTATCCAATTAAGAACTCACACCTATTAATTATCCTAATTAAACCACACTAATTAAATGATCTTAAAGCATCCCATTAACAACTGACACCTATTAATTATCCTAATTAAACCATGCTAATTAAACCATCTTAAACTATCCCATTAAGAATTGACACCTATTAATTATCCTAATTAAACCATCCAAATTAAATGATCCTAAAGGATCCAATTAAGAACTGACACCTATTAATTATCCTAATTAAACCATCCTAATTAAACCACCTTAAAGTATCCCATTAACAACTGACACCTATTAATTATCTCAATTAAACCATCCTAATTAAACCATCCTGAGCCATGCAATTAAGAACTGACACCTATTAATTATCCCAATTAATCCATCCTAATTAAATGATCTTAAAGTATCCAATTAAGAACGGACACCTATTAATTATCCCAATTAAACCATCCTAATTAAACCCTCCTGAACGATCCAATCAAGAACGTGAAAAACGCCGAATTCTCGGATTTTTTTTTTACAATTTTCAAAATTTTTATTAGCGACGAAACGGTCGTGAAAACAGCAACGTAATTAGAGTAATTAAGGTAATTAAAATTAAGGGTGAGAGAAGGAGATGAAAAACAAAGAGCTGTGGACGCTCCATGGACGCTTCAATGGGCGAAATAAACCCGGCCCTTGGCCCCAGCCCTGCCCCCTTTGCACCAACGCTGCCCCATGGGCCCCAAACCCTCCCCTGGCTCCGGCCCCAGACTCAGCTCTTGGCCCCACATCTCAGCCTCGCGCCCCAAAAGCGCCCAAAGGGCCCCAATCTGGGCACAGCGGGGGAGGTTTGGGCCAGCGGCTGCGGCCGGGAGCCCCAAGTGGGGATTTGGGGCAGAATCGGGCGAGTTTTGGGGCCAAAGCGGTTGGGTTTGGGGCAGAACCAGTTGGGGTTTGGGGTCTTTGGTCGCCATTGGTGGAAATGGGGGAGACCTGGGGCAAAGGGTCAAGAATGGGGTCAGGGGCTGAGATTTGGGGGAAGGGTCTGGGGAGTGGGGACAAGAGGGGCTCAGACAGGGGTGGCGACACCACCGGCATGGGGAATATAAGCAGCAAAAGGACCAGCACGAACACGAGCACCCTTGGCACAGAAATAGACGGCGGAATCCTCGTCCTTGAGGCTGTTCATGGTCAGCGTCACCGAGCTCTGCCCGTTGTCCCTGGAGATCGTGAACCGGCCCTGCACCGAGGGCGCGTAGTCGGTGCTGCCACCACTGCTGATCTGTGCAATGAACTCCAGCCCCTGCCCAGGCCTCTGTCGAAACCAGCCCATCCCAAATTGTCCAAAATCGAACCCGGAGCCGCGGCAGAGGAGGCGCAGGGAGCCCCCGGGGGGCTGGAGGTGCCCCCGGGCTCCAGCAGGGTCACGGCCGCCCGCAGCCCCAAAGGGAACAAGGGGAGATGGGGATGAGGCCGTGCCAAAGTCAGGAGGAGGTGTCCAATTAATCAATGCCTGGATCGGGGCTCATTGCAGGGTTTAAGGAAATTTTCCACACAGGAAACCTCTGTTGGAGATTTGGGGCCAGGCCAAGGGAATTTGGGGCAAAAGCAGCGAAGGTTTGGGGCTGGGGGAGCGGCCGTGACCCTGCTGGAGCCCGGGGGCACCTCCAGCCCCCCGGGGGCTCCCTGCGCCTCCTCTGCCGAGCATCCGGGTTCAATTTCGGGAATTTTGCCATGTTCTGGATCCGCCAGAGGCCCGGGCAGGGTCTGGAGTGGCTCGCAGGGATCTGCAGCGGTGGCAGCACCTACTACGCACCCTCGGTCAAGGGCCGTTTCACGATCTCGAGGGACAATGGGCAGAGCTCGGTGACGCTGACCATGAACAGCCTCAAGGACGAGGATTCCGCCGTCTATTTCTGTGCCAAGGCTGCTGACAATAGTTGCAGTTATGCTGGTGCTTATCGCTTTGACCCCGTCCCCATCCCCGTGTGTCACCATCCGCCCTCACGGAGGGGTTTCCTGGCGGTTCATGGGTTTGATCTGAGGGTGCCAAAGGAACCGACCCGGCACAGGGGGTTCGCAGTGATGATCCAAACAAACGCACCTTTATTGAATGGCCACGGCAAAAGGCGATAGAGGGATTAAGGGAGAGAAAAATAGAGAGAAAGAGAGAGAGAGAGAGACAGGGGCGGATATGGCTGCCAAACGTAGACACGAACTCCTTTGGTCCCGTCCAGCCAAGGATCGACCCCTGTTACGCTGGGGCAAAACTGGGGGAATGTCCTGGGTTGGAGCAGCCGGGGCGGAGTTTGGGGAAAACGGCTGAGATTTGAGGAGAAGAGCTGGGATTTGGGGAAAAAGGGGAAGGATCACTTGGAATTGGAGACATTGGGGTCCATCTTGGAGGTGGCGCCGCTGCCGGAATTGTGGCCAAGAAGAGCAGCAGCACCACCAGCATAACCATTGTCACGTTTGGCACAGAAATAGGAGCCGGAATCCTCGTCCTTGAGGCTGTTCATGGTCAGCGTCACCGAGCTCTGCCCGTTGTCCCTGGAGATCCTGAACCGGCCCTTGACCAATGGGGCGCGTAGTCGGTGCTGCCACTGCTGCTGATACTGGCGACGTATTCCAGCCCCTGCCCGGGCCTTTGGCGGACCCAGTGCGTGTCAAACCTCCCGAAACTGAACCCGGATGCTCGGCAGAGGAGGCGCAGGGAGCCCCCGGGGGGCTGGAGGTGCCCCCGGGCTCCAGCAGGGTCACGGCCGCCCGCAGCCCCAATGGGAACAAGGGGAGATGGGCACGAGGCCGTGCCAAAGTCAGGAGGAGGTGTCCAATTAATCAATGGCTGGATCGGGGCTCATTGCAGGGTTTTAGGAAATTTTCCACGCAGGAAACCTCTGTTGGAGATTTGGGGCCAGGCCAAGGGAATGTGGGGCAGAAGCAGCGAAGCTTTGGGGCTGGGGGAGCGGCCGTGACCCTGCTGGAGCCCGGGGGCACCTCCAGCCCCCCGGGGGCTCCCTGCGCCTCCTCTGCCGCGCATCCGGCTTCGATTTTGGGAGTTTTGGGATGGCCTGGGTCCGCCAGAGACCCGGGCAGGCCCCGGAATTCTTTGCCTCAATCAGCAATGGTGGCAGCCCCTGGTACATGAGCTCGGTCAAGGGCCGGTTCACGATCTCCAGGGACAACGGGCAGAGCTCGGTGACGCTGACCATGAACAGCCTCAAGGACGAGGATTCCTGCTCCTATTTCTGTGCCAAGGCTGCTGCTGGCAGTGCTGCTCCAGATAATATTGCGCATCGTTGTAGCCCAGCTCCTGTCCCCGTGTCCCAGACCCTTCCCCACACCCCCAGCCCTGACCCCGTTCCTGTCCCCGTGTCCCAGCCCTGAACGGGCTCTGCCCCAATCTCAGCTCCTGGCACCAAACCTCAGCTCTTGGCTCAAAGGCTCAACCAAGCTCCCCAAACCTGGGTGCAAACGGTCGAGATTTGGGGCCAAAAAGGGCCAGATTTGGGTCTGTGGGGGTCAACAATGGGGCCAAGGGTTGGAGGGAAGCACCTGGGGAATGGGGACAGGCGGGGACTCATGGGGCCAGGGTCAATAGATTCCAGGGCCCCAGCAGCAATGTTAGCACTGGACTCTTTGGCGCAGAAATAGGAGCCGGAATCCTCGTCCTTGAGGCCGTTCATGGTCAGGGCCATGGAGCTCTGCCCGTTGTCCCTGGAGATGCTGACCCGGCCCCGCAGTGAGGGCGCCTGGTAGGAGCCGCCGTGGCTGTCGATGGCTGCGACCCATTCCAGCCCCTGCCCGTGCCTCTGGCGGATCCAGTGCAGATCAGAACGGCTGAAATCGAACCCGGAGCCGTGGCAGAGGAGGCGCAGGGAGCCCCCGGGGGGCTGGAGGTGCCCCCGGGCTCCAGCAGGGTCACGGCCGCTCCCCCAGCCCCAAAGGGAACAAGGGGAGATGGGGACGAGAAACCTGATTGGTCCGGGGCCTCCAAGTGGGCGTGGCCTGCAGGGAAAAGGGGCAGGACCCACCCGGGAGGAGGAGGATGAACTGCAAGGGTCCCAGTTTGGGGCCCAGGGTCAGGGTTTGGGTCCAGGGCTGAGCTTTGGCCGTGCCCATCTCCCCTTGTTCCCTTTGGGGCTGCGGGCGGCTGTGACCCTGCTGGAGCCCGGGGGCACCTCCAGCCCCCCGGGGGCTCCCTGCGCCTCCTCTGCCGCGGCTCCGGGTTCAGTTTTGGACAAACCAGTCTAATGTGGATCCGCCAAAGGCCTGGGCAGGGGCTGGAATACGTCGCAGGGATTGACTACGATGGTGAAACCAGATACCCGTCATCGTTCAAGGGCCGGTTCACGATCTCCAGGGACAACGGGCAGAGCTCGGTGACGCTGACCATGAACAGCCTCAAGGACGAGGATTCCGCCGTCTATTTCTGTGCCAAAGCTGCTGATGCTGGTGCTGGTTATTGGGGTGCTGATGCTGCTGCTTATATTCCCCATGCCGGTGGTGTCGCCACCCCTGTCTGAGCCCCTCCAGTCCCCACTCCCCAGACCCTTCCCCCAAATCTCAGCCCCTGACCCCATTCTTCTCCCTTTGCCCCAGGTCTCCCCCATTTCCACCAATGGTGACCAAAGACCCCAAACCCCAACTGGTTCTGCCCCAAACCCAACCGGTTTGGCCCCAAAACTCGCCCGATTCTGCCCCAAATCCCCACTTGGGGCTCCCGGCCGCAGCCGCTGACCCAAACCTCCCCCGCTGTGCCCAGATCGGGGCCCTTTGGGCACTTTTGGGGCGCGAGGCTGAGATGTGGGGCCAAGAGCTGAGTGTGGGGCCGGAACCAGGGGAGGGTTTGGGGCCCATGGGGCAGCGTTGGTGCAAAGGGGGCAGGGCTGGGACCAAGGCTCGGGGTTGGGTCTGGGAGGTTTGGGGGAAGGGTCTGGGGACAGGGATGGGGACAGAACCCCAAACACCAACGCAGCCTCCGGGAGTTAAAGCCATGGCATGGGCAGCGTTCCAGCCACCATAAGAATCCTTGGCGCAGAAATAGGAGCCGGAATCCTCGTCCTTGAGGCTGTTCATGGTCAGCGTCACCGAGCTCTGCCCGTTGTCCCTGGAGATCCTGAACCGGCCCTTGACCAATTCGCCATAGTGGGTGGTGCCAGCAGTGTTGATCTGTGCAATGAACTCCAGCCCCTGTCCAGGCCTCTGTCGATACCAGCCCATCCCAAATTGTCCAAAACTGAACCCGGATGCACGGCAGAGGAGGCGCAGGGAGCCCCCGGGGGGCTGGAGGTGCCCCCGGGCTCCAGCAGGGTCACGGCCGCCCGCAGCCCCAAAGGGAACAAGGGGAGATGGGCACGAGAAACCTGATTGGTTGGGGGCCTCCAAGTGGGTGTGGCCAGCCAGGAAATGGGCTGGGACCATCCTGGGAGGAGGAGGATGAACTGCAAGGGTCCCAGTTTGGGGCCCAGGGTCAGGGTTTGGGTCCAGGGCTGAGCTTTGGCCGTGCCCATCTCCCCTTGTTCCCTTTGGGGCTGGGGGCGGCCGTGACCCTGCTGGAGCCCGGGGGCACCTCCAGCCCCCCGGGGGCTCCCTGCGCCTCCTCTGCCGAGCATCCGGGTTCAATTTCGGGAGTTTCACCATGTTCTGAATCCGTCAAAGGCCCGGGCAGGGGCTGGAATACGTTGCACAGATCAGCAGCAGTGGTGGTTACACCAACTATGCGTCCTCGGTCAAGGGCCGGTTCACGATCTCCAGGGACAATGGGCAGAGCTCGGTGACGCTGACCATGAACAGCCTCAAGGACGAGGATTCCGCCGTCTATTTCTGTGCCAAACGTGCTACTGGTGCTTGGGCTGCTGATGCTGCTGCTGTTGCTGCTCATGGTTTTGACCCCATCCCCGTCTCTGTGTCCCCCCCTGTCCCCGTTCCCCTGACCCTTCCCCCAAACCCCAACCCCGTTCCTGTCCCTTTGTCCCCACCTGGCGCTGCTCTGACCCCAAATCTCAGCTCCTGGCCCCAAATCGTGGCCCCAAGGGAGGGCGTGGCCAGCAGGGGCAGGGAGCTCCTTCTGCCCCCGCACCTGGCCCAGGTGAGGCCACGCCTCCAGGGCTGTGCCCAGCTCTGCGCCCTCCGGCTGGGAAGGACCTTGAGGCAATTCAGGTTGGATATCAGGAAATGGTTTTTCATGAAAAGAGCCAGAAACAATCGGATTGGCTGGCCCGGGCAGGGGGCGGAGTCACCATCCCCGGGTGGCGTCAATAAAGCCTGGAGGTGGCCCTGGGTGCCAGGGTCGAGGAGCTGGGGCCGGGCTGGACTCGATGGTCTTGAAGGTCCCTTCCAGCCTGTGAATTCTGTGAATTCTGTGAATTCTGCCTGTTCTGTGAATTCTATGAATTCTGTGAATTCTGCACATTCTGCGAGTTCTGTGAATTCTGTGAATTTGGAGACAGGGAACTGAGGAATGGGACAAATCCTGGAGAATCGGGTCAAGGGTGCAGCTTTGAAGGGAGGACCTGGGCAGGGGGCAGAGGTGGGGTCCCAGCCATTGGGGCGGGGCCAAGACCATCAGCACCATAACCAGCCCAAGCACCAAAATGTTTGGCACAGAAATAGGAGCCGGAATCCTCGTCCTTGAGGCTGTTCATGGTCAGCGTCACCGAGCTCTGCCCGTTGTCCCTGGAGATCCTGAACCGGCCCCGCACCGAGGGCGCGTAGTTGGTGCTGCCACCGCTGCTCATCCCTGCAATGAACTCCAGCCCCTGCCCGGGCCTCTGGCGGACCCAGTACATGTCAAAGTTCCCAAAATCGAACCCGGAGCCGCGGCAGAGGAGGCGCAGGGAGCCCCCGGGGGGCTGGAGGTGCCCCCGGGCTCCAGCAGGGTCACGGCCGCCCGCAGCCCCAAAGGGAACAAGGGGAGATGGGCACGAGAAACCTGATTGGTCCAGGGCCTCCAAGTGGGTGTGGCCTGCAGGGAAAAGGGACAGGACCCACGTGGGAGGAGGAGGATGAACTGCAAGGGTCCCAGTTTGGGGCCCAGGGTCAGGGTTTGGGTCCAGGGCTGAGCTTTGGCCGTGCCCATCTCCCCTTGTTCCCTTTGGGGCTGTGGGCGGCCGTGACCCTGCTGGAGCCCGGGGGCACCTCCAGCCCCCCGGGGGCTCCCTGCGCCTCCTCTGCCGCAGCTCCGGCTTCGATTTCGGGAAATTTGGGATGAGCTGGGTGCGCCAGAGACCTGGGCAGGGGCTGGAGTGCATCGCAGGGATCAGCAGCAATGCTGGTTGGACCGGGTACGCGCCCTCGGTGCAGGGCCGGTTCAGGATCTCCAGGGACAACGGGCAGAGCTCGGTGACGCTGACCATGAACAGCCTCAAGGACGAGGATTCCGCCGTCTATTTCTGTGCCAAATCTGCCGGTGCTAGTGGAAGTTGGGGTGCTGCTGCTGCTGCTGTTGGGGTTTTTTGGCCCCGTCCCCATCCCCGTGTCCCCTCCTGTCCCCGTGTCCCAGACCCTTCCCCACACCCCCAGCCCTGACCCCGTTCCTGTCCCTGTGTCCCAGCCCTGCACTGGCTCTGCCCCAATCTCAGCTCCTGGCCCCAAACCTCAGCTCTTGGCCCCAAGGCTCAACCAAGGTCCCCAACCCTGGGTGCAAATGATCGAGATTTGGGGCCAAAAAGGGTCAGATTTGGGTCCGTGGGGGTCAACAATGGGGCCAAGGGTTGGAGGGAAGCACCTGGGGAATGGGGACAGGTGGGGACAGAGCGATGGGCATGGGGTCAAAGTTAGAACCAGCAGCATGAGCCTCCCAACCCCAACCATCATAAGCGTTTTTGGCACAGAAATAGGAGCCGGAATCCTCGTCCTTGAGGCCGTTCATGGTCAGCGTCACCGAGCTCTGCCCGTTGTCCCTGGAGATCCTGACCCGGCCCCGCACCGAGGGCGCGTATTCGGTGCTGCCACCAGGGTTGATACTGGCGACGTATTCCAGCCCCTGCCCGGGCCTTTGGCGGATCCAGAACATTCCAAAGCTCCCGAAACTGCACCCGGAGCCTCGGCAGAGGAGGCGCAGGGAGCCCCCGGCCATGTGGGGGCTCCTCGGGGCGTTTGGGCTCACGGGAATGCAAAGGGCTGAGTTTCGAGTCAGAGCCGTCCCAAGTTTCTGCTGGAGGTGGGGCCGGATCAGCCCCATCCTCCTCCTCCTCCTGCTCCCGACAGTGCCAGGGCCGCGCCCGGAGCCGGGGCCTCATCCCCATCTCCCCTTTTTATCCACAGGGCTGCGGGCGGCCGTGACCCTGCTGGAGCCCGGGGGCACCTCCAGCCCCCCGGGGGCTCCCTGCGCCTCCTCTGCCGAGCATCCGGGTTCAGTTTTGGCAGTTTCACCCATTTCTGGATCCGCCAAAGGCCTGGGCAGGGGCTGGAATCGGTCGCAGCGATCAAGAGCGATGGTTCCAGCACCGGGTACGCGCCGTCGGTCAAGGGCCGGTTCACGATCTCGAAGGACCACGGGCAGAGCTCGGTGACGCTGACCATGAACAGCCTCAAGGACGAGGATTCCGGCTCCTATTTCTGTGACAAGGATACAGACGGTGACGGTGCTTATGCTGATGCTGGTTGGGGATGGGGTCATGGCCGGCCCTGTCAATATATCCAGCACCGTTAGCATTCCAACCAGCACCAGCACCAGCAGATTTGGCACAGAAATAGACGGCGGAATCCTCGTCCTTGAGGCTGTTCATGGTCAGCGTCACCGAGCTCTGCCCATTGTCCCTGGAGATCCTGAACCGGCCCTTGACTGAGGGCGCGTAGCCGGTGCTGCCACCATCGCTCCTGATCCCTGCGAGCCACTCCAGCCCCTGCCCATGTCTCTGGCGGACCCACTGCATGCCAAAATTCCCAAAACTGAACCCGGAGCCGCGGCAGAGGAGGCGCAGGGAGCCCCCGGGGGGCTGGAGGTGCCCCCGGGCTCCAGCAGGGTCACGGCCGCCCGCAGCCCCAAAGGGAACAAGGGGAGATGGGCACGGCCAAAGCTCAGCCCTGGACCCAAACCCTGACCCTGGGCCCCAAACTGGGACCCTTGCAGTTCATCCTCCTTCTCCCAGGTGGGTCCTGTCCCTTTTCCCTGCAGGCCACGCCCACTTTGGGGCCCCGGACCAATCAGGTTTCTCGTGCCCATCTCCCCTTGTTCCCTTTGGGGCTGCGGGCGGCCGTGACCCTGCTGGAGCCCTGGGGCACCTCCAGCCCCCCGGGGGCTCCCTGCGCCTCCTCTGCCGCGGCTCCGGGTTCACTTTCGGGAGCTTCGACATGTACTGGGTCCGCCAGAGGCCTGGGCAGGGGCTGGAATGGGTCGCGGGGATCTACGGCAGTGGTTCCACCACCAGATACGCGCCCTCGGTGCGGGGCCGGTTCAGGATCTTGAGGGACAACGGGCAGAGCTCGGTGACGCTGACCATGAACAGCCTCAAGGACGAGGATTCCGCCGTCTATTTCTGTGCCAAGGGTGCTGCTGGCAGTTACGCTGAAAGTGCTGCTCGTAGTGACGATGCCCGTGGGGTCCCCACCCCCATCTCCCAGTCCCTCCTGTCCCCGTGCCCCAGCCCCTTCCCCCAGAGCCCAGCCCAGACCCAGCCCTTGGCCATTGAGCCCAGCCTGGCGCTGCCTCGGCCCCAGTTCCCACCCGCCCACCCCAAACCACAGCTCCTGACCCCAAATCTCCTCTTTGTGCCCCAAGACTCTGCTCTGAAGGTCGGGGTTTGAGGCCAAGGGTCCCAGTTTGGGTCAGCACTGGGCATTGGGGTCAGTGGTGGCTGCTTTGGGCCAGCAGCGCAGATTTGGGCCGAGCTGGGCGAGTTCCAGGCCAGGGATCCTGGCGGAGAGGCCGGGACCAGCTCAGGAGCCAAAATGGCCCCAAGTGGGCCCCGAGCTGAGATTTGGGGCCAGGAGCTGAGAATTTGGGGCAGAGCCAGAGCAGGGTTGGGATACGGGGACAGGAATGGGGTCAGGGCTTGGGGTGAGGGGAAGGGTCTGGGACACGGGGATGGGGTCAAAATGATAGGCAACACTCTCCCAACCAGTTCCATCATCAACAGCAGATCTGGCACAGAAATAGGACCCGGAATCCTCGTCCTTGAGGCCGTTCATGGTCAGCGTCACCGAGCTCTGCCCGTTGTCCCTGGAGATCCTGAACCGGCCCTTGACCAATGGGGCGTACGCGGTACTGCCACTGGTGGTGATCCCCGCGAGCCACTCCAGCCCCTGCCCGGGCCTCTGGCGGATCCAGTACAGGGTGGAACCTCTAAAACTGAACCCGGAGCTGCGGCAGAGGAGGCGCAGGGAGCCCCCGGGGGGCTGGAGGTGCCCCCGGGCTCCAGCAGGGTCACGGCCGCTCCCCCAGCCCCAAACCTTCGCTGCTTCTGCCCCAAATTCCCTTGGCCTGGCCCCAAATCTCCAACAGAGGTTTCCTGCGTGGAAAATTTCCTTAAACCCTGCAATGAGCCCCGATCCAGCCATTGATTAATTGGACACCTCCTCCTGACTTTGGCACGGCCTCATCCCCATCTCCCCTTGTTCCCTTTGGGGCTGCGGGCGGCCGTGACCCTGCTGGAGCCCGGGGGCACCTCCAGCCCCCCGGGGGCTCCCTGCACCTCCTCTGCTGCGCATCCGGCTTCGATTTTGGCAATTTTGCCATGGAATGGGTTCGACAGAGGCCCGGGCAGGGGCTGGAGTGGGTCGCAGCGATCAACAGGTACGGCAGCACCTGGTACGCGGATTCGGTCAAGGGCCGGTTCACGATCTCCAGGGACATCGGGCAGAGCTCGGTGACGCTGACCATGAACAGCCTCAAGGACGAGGATTCCGGCTCCTATTTCTGCGCCAAAGATGCTGGCAATAGTTGGGGTGGTGCTGCTGATGATCATTGTGACCACATCCCCATCTCAGTGTCCCCACCTGTCCCCAAACCCCAGACCCTTCCCCCAAACCCCACCCCCTGCCCCAGCCCTGCCCCTTTGTCCCCATTTCCCCCCATGGCCAGCACTGACCCCAAACCCTCACCTGCACCAGCCCCAAACTCAACCATTGGCCCCAAACTTTCACCCCTGGCCTCCAGTTCTGGCCTCATCCCAATCAGGGCTGGGGAAGATTTGGGTGAAATGGGCAAAATTGGGGGTAAACTCCAGAGCTGGGGCCGCAGGGGCAGAGTTTGGGGGAAAATGGTGAAGATTTGAGGAGAAGGGCTGGGATTTTGTTAAAGGATTTTTGGGGATTGGAGGCATTTGGTGACCATCCCGGGGGCGGCGCCGCTGCCGGCGACGTCAATAAAAACAAAATCAGCGCCCCAATATTTGTGACGCCTGGCGCAGAAATAGGACCCGGAATCCTCGTCCTTGAGGTCGTTCATGGTCAGCGTCACCGAGCTCTGCCCGTTGTCCCTGGAGATCCTGAACCGGCCCTGCACCGATGGGGCGTAGATGGTGCTGCCACCATTGTAGGAGATGTGGGCGACCAACTCCAGCCCCTGCCCGGGCCTCTGGCGGATCCAGAAAATGTCGTGGTTGGCCAGAGTGAACCCGGATGCTCGGCAGAGGAGGCGCAGGGAGCCCCCGGGGGGCTGGAGGTGCCCCCGGGCTCCAGCAGGGTCACGGCCGCCCGCAGCCCCAAAGGGAACAAGGGGAGATGGGCACGGCCAAAGCTCAGCCCTGGACCCAAACCCTGACCCTGGGCCCCAAACTGGGACCCTTGCGGTTCATCCTCCTCCTCCCAGCTGGGACCCAACGCTTTTCCCATCAGGCCACGCCCACTTGAAGGGCCTGGACCAATCAGATTTCTCGTGCCCATCTCCTCTTTTTCCCTTTGGGGCTGCGGGCGGCCGTGACCCTGCTGGAGCCCGGGGGCACCTCCAGCCCCCCGGGGGCTCCCTGCGCCTCCTCTGCCGCGGCTCCGGCTTCGATTTTGGCAATTTTGGCATGCAATGGATCCGCCAGAGGCCCGGGCAGGGGCTGGAATACGTCGCAGGGATCCAAAGCAATGGTGGCAACCCCAGATACGCGCCCTCGGTGCAGGGCCGGTTCAGGATCTCCAGGGACAACGGGCAGAGCTCGGTGACGCTGACCATGAACAGCCTCAAGGACGAGGATTCCGCCGTCTATTTCTGTGCCAAATCTGCCTATGGCAATTATTGGGGTGCTGCTGCTTATGGTGAAGGCATCACTTGTGGATCCATCCCCATCTCAGTGTCCCCCCTGTCCCCATTTCCAGACCCTTCTCCCGAATCCCAGCTCTTGACCCTTGGTCCCAAATCTCCCCCATTTCCCCCAATGGCCAGCGCTGACCCCAAACCCTCCCCTGGTTCTGCCCCAGATCTCAACCATTGGCCCCAAACCTTCACCCCGGGCCTCCCCTTCAGGCCTTGCTCTCCAAGAGTTCCCATTTTTGGCTGTGCCGGCTCCACCAATCAGGGCCCAGGGAGCTGGGGGAGATTTGGGTGAAATGGGCAAAATTATGGCCAAAGTCGAGACTTGGGGTAACAGGGGAGGAGTTTAGGGCAAAACGGCTGAGATTTGGGGAACCTTTGGACAATTCTGGGATACTTGGGAACACAGAAGAAAGGGCCTGGACCACAGTCAGCAACAACACCATAAACACCAGCAGCGTTACCACAACCACTGCTGTAACATTTGGCACAGAAATAGGAGCCGGAATCCTCGTCCTTGAGGCTGTTCATGGTCAGCGTCACCGAGCTCTGCCCGTTGTCCCTGGAGATCGTGAAACGGCCCCACACCGAGGGCGCGTATTCGGTGCTGCCACCACTGCTGTAGATCCATGCCAGCCACTCCAGCCCCTGCCCGGGCCTCTGGCGCATCCAGCCCATCCCAAAGTTCCCGAAATCGAACCCGGAGCCGCGGCAGAGGAGGCTCAGGGAGCCCCCGGGGGACTGGAGGTGCCCCCGGGCTCCAGCAGGGTCACGGCCGCCCGCAGCCCCAAAGGGAACAAGGGGAGATGGGGATGAGGCCGTGCCAAAGTCAGGAGGAGGTGTCCAATTAATCAATGGTGGATCGGGGCTCATTGCAGGGTTTAAGGAAATTTTCCACACAGGAAACCTCTGTTGGAGATTTGGGGCCAGGCCAAGGGAATTTGGGGCAGAAGCAGCGAAGGTTTGGGGCTGGGGGAGCGGCCGTGACCCTGCTGGAGCCCGGGGGCGCCTCCAGCCCCCCGGGGGCTCCCTGCGCCTCCTCTGCCGAGCTCCGGGTTCAATTTCGGGAATTTTGCCATGTTCTGGATCCGCCAGAGGCCCGGGCAGGGTCTGGAGTGGCTCGCAGGGATCTGCAGCGGTGGCAGCACCGACTACGCACCCTCGGTCAAGGGCCGTTTCACGATCTCCAGGGACAATGGGCAGAGCTCGGTGACGCTGACCATGAACAGCCTCAAGGACGAGGATTCCGCCGTCTATTTCTGTGCCAAGGCTGCTGACAATAGTTGCAGTTATGCTGGTGCTTATCGCTTTGACCCCGTCCCCATCCCCGTGTGTCACCATCCGCCCTCACGGAGGGGTTTCCTGGCGGTTCATGGGTTTGATCTGAGGGTGCCAAAGGAACCGACCCGGCACAGGGGGTTCGCAGTGATGATCCAAACAAACGCACCTTTATTGAATGGCCACGGCAAAAGGCGATAGAGGGATTAAGGGAGAGAAAAATAGAGAGAAAGAGAGAGAGAGAGAGACAGGGGCGGATATGGCTGCCAAACGTAGACACGAACTCCTTTGGTCCCGTCCCGCCGAGGATCGACCCCTGTTACGCTGGGGCAAAACTGGGGGAATGTCCTGGGTTGGAGCAGCCGGGGCGGAGTTTGGGGAAAACGGCTGAGATTTGAGAAACGGGGCTGGGATTTGGGGAAAAAGGGGAAGGATTGCTTGGGATTGGAGACATTGGGGTCCATCTTGGAGGTGGCGTCGCCGCCGGAATTGTGGCCAAAAAGAGCAGCAGCACCACCAGCATAACCATTGACACGTTTGGCACAGAAATAGGAGCCGGAATCCTCGTCCTTGAGGCTGTTCATGGTCAGCGTCACCGAGCTCTGCCCGTTGTCCCTGGAGATCCTGAACCGGCCCTTGACCGAGGGCGCGATGCTGGTGTAAGCACCATCGCTGCTGATATCGGCGACGTATTCCAGAGCCTGCCCAGGCCTCTGTCGATACCAGCCCATCCCAAATTTGCCAAAATCGAAGCCGGATGCTCGGCAGAGGAGGCGCAGGGAGCCCCCGGGGGGCTGGAGGTGCCCCCGGGCTCCAGCAGGGTCACGGCCGCCCGCAGCCCCAAAGGGAACAAGGGGAGATGGGCACGGCCAAAGCTCAGCCCTGGACCCAAACCCTGACCCTGGGCCCCAAACTGGGACCCTTGCGGTTCATCCTCCTCCTCCCAGCTGGGACCCAACGCTTTTCCCATCAGGCCACGCCCACTTGAAGGGCCTGGACCAATCAGGTTTCTCGTGCCCATCTCCCCTTGTTCCCTTTGGGGCTGCGAGCGGCCGTGACCCTGCTGGAGCCCGGGGGCACCTCCAGCCCCCCGGGGGCTCCCTGCGCCTCCTCTGCCGCGGCTCCGGCTTCGATTTTGGCAATTTTGGCATGCAATGGATCCGCCAGAGGCCCGGGCAGGGGCTGGAATACGTCGCAGGGATCCAAAGCAATGGTGGCAGCACCAACTACGCGCCCTCGGTGCAGGGCCGGTTCAGGATCTCCAGGGACAACGGGCAGAGCTCGGTGACGCTGACCATGAACAGCCTCAAGGACGAGGATTCCGCCGTCTATTTCTGTGCCAAATCTGCCTATGGCAATTATTGGGGTGCTGCTGCTTATGGTGAAGGCATCACTTGTGGATCCATCCCCATCTCAGTGTCCCCCCTGTCCCCATTTCCAGACCCTTCTCCCGAATCCCAGCTCTTCACCCTTGGTCCCAAATCTCCCCCATTTCCCCCAATGGCCAGAGCTGACCCCAAACCCTCCCCTGCTTCTGCCCCAGATCTCAACCATTGGCCCCAAACCTTCACCCCGGGCCTCCCCTTCAGGCCTTGCTCTCCAAGAGTTCCCATTTTTGGCTGTGCCGGCTCCGCCAATCAGGGCCCAGGGAGCTGGGGGAGATTTGGGTGAAATGGGCAAAATTATGGCCAAAGTCGAGACTTGGGGTAGCAGGGGAGGAGTTTAGGGGAAAACGGCTGAGATTTGGGGAACCTTTGGACAATTCTGGGATATTTGGGAACACAGAGGAAAGGGCTTGGGACCACAGTCAGCAACAACACCATAAACACCAGCAGCGTTACCACAACCACTGCTGTAACATTTGGCACAGAAATAGGAGCCGGAATCCTCGTCCTTGAGGCTGTTCATGGTCAGCGTCACCGAGCTCTGCCCGTTGTCCCTGGAGATCCTGAACCGGCCCCGCACCGAGGGCGCGTATTCGGTGCTGCCACCACTGCTGTAGATCCATGCCAGCCATTCCAGCCCCTGCCTGGGCCTCTGGCGGATCCAGAACATGTCAAAGTTCCCAAAATCAAACCCAGAGCCGCGGCAGAGGAGGCGCAGGGAGCCCCCGGGGGGCTGGAGGTGCCCCCGGGCTCCAGCAGGGTCACGGCCGCCCGCAGCCCCAAAGGGAACAAGGGGAGATGGGCACGAGAAACCTGATTGGTCCAGGGCCCCAAAGTGGGCGTGGCCAGCTGGGAAAAGGGCTGGGACCCACCTGGGAGGAGGAGGATGAACCGCAAGGGTCCCAGTTTGGGGCCGAGGGTCAGGGTTTGGGTCCAGGGCTGAGCTTTGGCCGTGCCCATCTCCCCTTGTTCCCTTTGGGGCTGCAGGCGGCCGTGACCCTGCTGGAGCCTGGGGGCACCTCCAGCCCCCCGGGGGCTCCCTGCGCCTCCTCTGCCGCGGCTCTGGGTTTGATTTTGGGAACTTTGCCATGTTCTGGGTCCGCCAGAGGCCCGGGCAGGGGCTGGAATTCATGGCAGGGATCAGCAACAGTGGTGGCAGCACCAACTACGTGCCCTCGGTGTGGGGCCGGTTCAGGATCTCCAGGGACAACGGGCAGAGCTCGGTGACGCTGACCATGAACAGCCTCAAGGACGAGGATTCTGGCTCCTATTTCTGCGCCAAATGTTTCAGCAGTAATTGTGTTTATCCTGCTGCTGCTGCTGCTGGTTATGGTGTTGATGGTGGTTCTGGCCCCAGGCCCTCTCCTCTCTGTTCCCAAGAATCCCCAAATCCTCTGATCCTTCCCTCAATTCCCAGCCCCGTTTCTCAAATCTTCACGTTTTCCCCCAAACTCCGCCATCACTGCCCCGATTTCCAATTCCACGATGGGGGCGGAGCCATAACCACAGGCATCATGATCATCCCCATCAGCCCCAGCAGCCTTGGCACAGAAATAGGAGCCGGAATCCTCGTCCTTGAGGTCGTTCATGGCCAGCGTCACTGAGCTCTGCCCATTGTCCCTGGAGATGCTGAACCGGCCCCGCACCGAGGGCGCGTAGTAGGTGTAGCCCCCACTGCTGTGGATCCCAGCGACCCATTCCAGCCCCTGCCCGGGCCTCTGGCGGATCCATTGCATTGAGTGACCCCCGAAATTGAACCCGGATGCGCGGCACAGCAACGCCAGGGAGCCCCCGGGGGGCTGGAGGTGCCCCCGGGCTCCAGCAGGGTCACGGCCGCCCGCAGCCCCAAAGGGAACAAGGGGAGATTGGGACGAGGCCGTGCCAAAGTCAGGAGGAGGTGTCCAATTAATCAATGGCTGGATCGGGGCTCATTGCAGGGTTTTAGGAAATTTTCCACGCAGGAAACCTCTGTTGGAGATTTGGGGCCAGGCCAAGGGAATTTGGGGCAAGAGCAGGGAAGGTTTGGGGCTGGGGGAGCGGCCGTGACCCTGCTGGAGCCCGGGGGCACCTCCAGCCCCCCGGGGGCTCCCTGCGCCTCCTCTGCCAAGCATCCGGGTTCAGTTTTGGACAATTTGGGATGGGCTGGTATCGACAGAGGCCTGGACAGGGGCTGGAGTTCATTGCACAGATCAACACTGCTGGCACCACCCACTATGGCGAATTGGTCAAGGGCCGGTTCAGGATCTCCAGGGACAACGGGCAGAGCTCGGTGACGCTGACCATGAACAGCCTCAAGGACGAGGATTCCGGCTCCTATTTCTGCGCCAAGGATTCTTATGGTGGCTGGAACGCTGCCCATGCCATGGCTTTAACTCCCGGAGGCTGCGTTGGTGTTTGGGGTTCTGTCCCCATCCCTGTCCCCAGACCCTTCCCCCAAACCTCCCAGACCCAACCCCGAGCCTTGGCCCCAGCCCTGCCCCCTTTGCACCAACGCTGCCCCATGGGCCCCAAACCCTCCCCTGGCTCCGGCCCCACACTCAGCTCTTGGCCCCACATCTCAGCCTCGCGCCCCAAAAGCGCCCAAAGGGCCCCGATCTGGGCACAGCGGGGGAGGTTTGGGGCAGCGGCTGCAGCCGGGAGCCCCAAGTAGGGATTTGGGGCAGAATCGGGCGAGTTTTGGGGCCAAAGCGGTTGGGTTTGGGGCAGAACCAGTTGGGGTTTGGGGTCTTTGGTCGCCATTGGTGGAAATGGGGGAGACCTGGGACAAAGGGTCAAGAATGGGGTCAGGGGCTGAGATTTGGGGGAAGGGTCTGGGGAGTGGGGACTGGAGGGGCTCAGACAGGGGCGGCGACACCACCGGCATGGGCAATATAAGCAGCAAAAGGACCAGCACGAACACGAGCACCCTTGGCACAGAAATAGACGGCGGAATCCTCGTCCTTGAGGCTGTTCATGGTCAGCGTCACCGAGCTCTGCCCGTTGTCCCTGGAGATCGTGAACCGGCCCTTTTGACCGAGGGCGCGTAGTTGGTGCTGCCACCACTGCTGATCTGTGCAATGAACTCCAGCCCCTGCCCGGGCCTCTGGCGCACCCAGCTCATCCCAAAATTGCCAAAATCGAAGCCGGAGCCGCGGCAGAGGAGGCGCAGGGAGCCCCCGGGGGGCTGGAGGTGCCCCCGGGCTCCAGCAGGGTCACGGCCGCGCCCGCAGCCCCAAAGGGAACAAGGGGAGATGGGGATGAGGCCGTGCCAAAGTCAGGAGGAGGTGTCCAATTAATCAATGGTGGATCGGGGCTCATTGCAGGGTTTTAGGAAATTTTCCACACAGGAAACCTCTGTTGGAGATTTGGGGCCAGGCCAAGGGAATTTGGGGCAGAAGCAGCGAAGGTTTGGGGCTGGGGGAGCGGCCGTGACCCTGCTGGAGCCCGGGGGCACCTCCAGCCCCCCGGGGGCTCCCTGCGCCTCCTCTGCCGCGGCTCCAGCTTCGATTTTGGCAGTTTCACCATGCTCTGGATCCGCCAAAGGCCCAGGCAGGGGCTGGAATGGGTCGCATCGATCTGGAGCGATGACGGCACCATGTACGCGGATTCGGTCAAGGGCCGGTTCAGGATCTCCAGGGACAACGGGCAGAGCTCGGTGACGCTGACCATGAACGGCCTCAAGGACGAGGATTCCGGCTCCTATTTCTGTGCCAAGTGTGTTGATGGTGGTTGCTATGATGGTTATGCTGATGCTGAACGTTTTGACCCCACCGCTGTCCCCATGTCCCCCCTGTCCCCGTGCCCCAGCCCCTTCCCCCAGAGCCCAGCCCAGACCCAGCCCTTGGCCATTGATCCCAGCCTGGCGCTGCCTCGGCCCCAGTTCCCACCCGCCCACCCCAAACCACAACTCCTGACCCCAAATCTCCTCTTTGTGCCCCAAGACTCTGCTCTGAAGGTCGGGGTTTGAGGCCAAGGGTCCCAGTTTGGGTCAGCACTGGGGATTGGGGTCAGTGGTGGCTGCTTTGGGCCAGCAGCGCAGATTTGGGCCGAGCTGGGCGAGTTCCAGGCCAGGGATCCTGGCGGAGAGGCCGGGACCAGCTCAGGAGCCAAAATGGCCCCAAGTGGGCCCCGAGCTGAGATTTGGGGCCAGGAGCTGAGAATTTGGGGCAGAGCCCGTTCAGAGCTGGGACACGGGGACAGGAATGGGGTCAGGGCTGGGGGTGAGGGGAAGGGTCTGGGACACGGGGACAGGGACAGGGCCGAGAACACCATCACCAACATCAGCACCAGAAGCGGCACAACAACTGTAAACACCCTTGGCACAGAAATAGGAGCCGGAATCCTCGTCCTTGAGGCTGTTCATGGTCAGCGTCACCGAGCTCTGCCCGTTGTCCCTGGAGATCCTGAACCGGCCCTTGACCGAGGGCGCGTAGCCGGTGCTGGAACCATCGCTCCTGATCCACGCAACGAATTCCAGCCCCTGCCCGGGCCTCTGGCGCATCCAGCCCATCCAGAATTTGCCAAAATCGAACCCGGATGCTCGGCAGAGGAGGCGCAGGGAGCCCCCGGGGGGCTGGAGGTGCCCCCGGGCTCCAGCAGGGTCACGGCCGCCCGCAGCCCCAAAGGGAACAAGGGGAGATGGGGACGAGGCCGTGCCAAAGTCAGGAGGAGGTGTCCAATTAATCAATGGTGGATCGGGGCTCATTGCAGGGTTTAAGGAAATTTTCCAGACAGGAAACCTCTGTTGGAGATTTGGGGCCAGGCCAAGGGAATTTGGGGCAGAAGCAGCGAAGGTTTGGGGCTGGGGGAGCGGCCGTGACCCTGCTGGAGCCCGGGGGCACCTCCAGCCCCACGGGGGCTCCCTGCGCCTCCTCTGCCGAGCATCCGGCTTCGATTTCGGGAAATTTGCCATGTTCTGGATCCGCCAGAGGCCCGGGCAGGGTCTGGAGTGGCTCGCAGGGATCTGCAGCGGTGGCAGCACCTACTACGCGCCGTCGGTGCAGGGCCGGTTCAGGATCTCGAGGGACAACGGGCAGAGCTCGGTGACGCTGACCATGAACAGCCTCAAGGACGAGGATTCCGGCTCCTATTTCTGTGCCAAGGCTGCTGACAATAGTTGCAGTTATGCTGGTGCTTATCGCTTTGACCCCGTCCCCATCCCCGTGTGTCACCATCCGCCCTCACGGAGGGGTTTCCTGGCGGTTCATGGGTTTGATCTGAGGGTGCCAAAGGAACCGACCCGGCACAGGGGGTTCGCAGTGATGATCCAAACAAACGCACCTTTATTGAATGGCCACGGCAAAAGGCGATAGAGGGATTAAGGGAGAGAAAAATAGAGAGAAAGAGAGAGAGAGAGAGACAGGGGCGGATATGGCTGCCAAACGTAGACACGAACTCCTTTGGTCCCGTCCCGCCGAGGATCGACCCCTGTTACGCTGGGGAGATCTCCAGATCCCTGGAGGACTCCGAGGTTTTTATTGGAAATTGCCAAGGGCGGCGGGAGCAGATCCCATAAGGAGCAGGTGTGACAGGGAGCCCAAGGCCTCAGCACCAAACCAGAGCCGTTGGCTCCTTGGCCCAGCGCTCACATCCTGCAGGCGAAATTCTCGCTCTGCTCAGCCTTGGGCCCCACACGCCTGCCCGGGCTGGGGGGTTCAGTCCCCGCCCTTGGGAGGAGCAGAGGAGGGGAAATTCGGGCAGAGCCTGGCTGGGCCCCGCATGGTGACGCTTGGCCCGGCCCATCCTCCTCCTGGTGACCCTCTCAGGTGGGTGCTGCCCCTTTTTCCAGCTGGCCACACCCACTTGGAGGCTCTCGACCAATCAGGTTTCTCGTGCCCATCTCCCCTTGTTCCCTTTGGGGCTGTGGGCGGCCGTGACCCTGCTGGAGCCCGGGGGCACCTCCAGCCCCCCGGGGGCTCCCTGCGCCTCCTCTGCCGAGCATCCGGCTTTGATTTCGGGAAATTTTCAATGTTCTGGATCCGCCAGAGGCCCGGGCAGGGGCTGGAATTCATGGCAGGGATCAGCAACAGTGGTGGCAGCACCAACTACGTGCCCTCGGTGTGGGGCCGGTTCACGATCTCCAGGGACAACGGGCAGAGCTCGGTGACGCTGACCATGAACAGCCTCAAGGACGAGGATTCTGGCTCCTATTTCTGCGCCAAATGTTTCAGCAGTAATTGTGTTTATCCTGCTGCTGCTGCTGCTGGTTATGGTGTTGATGGTGGTTCTGGCCCCAGGCCCTCTCCTCTCTGTTCCCAAGAATCCCCAAATCCTCGGATCCTTCCCTCAATTCCCAGCCCCGTTTCTCAAATCTTCACGTTTTCCCCCAAACTCCGCCATCACTGCCCCGATTTCCAATTCCACGATGGGGGCGGAGCCATAACCACATGCATCATGATCATCCCCATCAGCCCCAGCAGCCTTGGCACAGAAATAGGAGCCGGAATCCTCGTCCTTGAGGTCGTTCATGGCCAGCGTCACCGAGCTCTGCCCATTGTCCCTGGAGATGCTGAACCGGCCCCGCACCGAGGGCGCGTAGTAGGTGTAGCCCCCACTGCTGTGGATCCCAGCGACCCATTCCAGCCCCTGCCCGGGCCTCTGGCGGATCCATTGCATTGAGTGACCCCCGAAATTGAACCCGGATGCGCGGCACAGCAACGCCAGGGAGCCCCCGGGGGGCTGGAGGTGCCCCCGGGCTCCAGCAGGGTCACGGCCGCCCGCAGCCCCAAAGGGAACAAGGGGAGATGGGCACGGCCAAAGCTCAGCCCTGGACCCAAACCCTGACCCTCGGCCCCAAACTGGGACCCTTGCAGTTCATCCTCCTCCTCCCGGCTGGGTCCTGTCCCTTTTCCCTGCAGGCCACGCCCACTTGGAGGCCCTGGACCAATCAGGTTTCTCGTGCCCATCTCCCCTTGTTCCCTTTGGGGCTGCGGGCGGCCGTGACCCTGCTGGAGCCCGGGGGCACCTCCAGCCCCCCGGGGGCTCCCTGCGCCTCCTCTGCCGAGCATCCGGGTTCAGTTTCGGGAGTTTCAACATGGGCTGGGTCCGCCAAAGGCCCGGGCAGGGGCTGGAGTACATTGCACAGATCAGCACCAGTGGTCGTTACACCAACTACGCGTCCTCAGTGCAGGGCCGGTTCACGATCTCCAGGGACCACGGGCAGAGCTTGGTGACGCTGACCATGAGCAGCCTCAAGGACGAGGATTCTGCCACCTATTTCTGTGCCAAATATTCTGCTGGTGGTACTGGTTGGGGTGCTTATTATGCTGGTGATATTGACGGCGCCGGCCATGACCCCATCCCCAACCAGCATCACCATCAGCACCGTCACCGTCTGCATCCCTGGCGCAGGAACAGGACCCGGAATCCTCCCCAGGGAGTTCCCCCATGCTCTGGATCCGCCAGAGACCCGGGCAGGCCCCGGAATTCTCTGCCTCAATCAGCAGCGCTGGCAGCCCCTGGGACACGAGCTCGGGTCAGGATCTGCAGGGACCACGGGCAGAGCTCGGTGACGCTGACCATGAACGGCCTCAGGGACGAGGATTCCGGGTCCTGTTCCTGTGCCAGGGATGCAGACGGTGACGGTGCTGATGGTGATGCTGGCTGGGGATGGGGTCATGGAGAGCGCCGTCAATACCAGCAGCAGCATTACCACTCCATCCAGCACCAGCAACAGCAGATTTGGCACAGAAATAGGTGGCAGAATCCTCGTCCTTGAGGCTGTTCATGGCCAGCGTCACCGAGCTCTGCCCGTTGTACCTCGAGATCGTGAACCGGCCCTTGAACGATGGTGCGTACACGCTGTAACCACTGGTGCTGATCCCTGCGAGCCACTCCAGCCCCTGCCCAGGGCTTTGGCGGATCCAGAGCATGGGGAAACTCCCGAAATC
The DNA here is from genome assembly GCF_023055355.1 of Agelaius tricolor. Taxonomy (NCBI): domain Eukaryota; kingdom Metazoa; phylum Chordata; class Aves; order Passeriformes; family Icteridae; genus Agelaius; species Agelaius tricolor. The sequence goes on along the minus strand of NW_027269424.1, from coordinate 72,656 downwards.
GAAGCCGGAGCCGCGGCAGAGGAGGCGCAGGGAGCCCCCGGGGGGCTGGAGGTGCCCCCGGGCTCCAGCAGGGTCACGGCCGCCCGCAGCCCCAAAGGGAACAAGGGGAGATGGGGATGAGGCCGTGCCAAAGTCAGGAGGAGGTGTCCAATTAATCAATGGTGGATCAGGGCTCATTGCAGGGTTTAAGGAAATTTTCCATGCAGGAAACCTCTGCTGGAGATTTGGGGCCAGGCCAAGGGAATTTGGGGCAGAAGCAGCGAAGGTTTGGGGCTGGGGGAGCGGCCGTGACCCTGCTGGAGCCCGGGGGCACCTCCAGCCCCCCGGGGGCTCCCTGCGCCTCCTCTGCCGCAGCTCCGGGTTCAGTTTTAGAGGTTCCACCCTGTACTGGATCCGCCAGAGGCCCGGGCAGGCGCTGGAGTGGCTCGCGGGGATCAGCACCAGTGGCAGCACCGCGTACGCCCCATTGGTGCAGGGCCGGTTCAGGATCTCCAGGGACAACGGGCAGAGCTCGGTAACGCTGACCATGAACAGCCTCAAGGACGAGGATTCCGGCTCCTATTTCTGCGCCAGATCTGCTGTTGATGATGGAACTGGTTGGGAGAGTGTTGCCTATCATTTTGACCCCATCCCCGTGTCCCAGACCCTTCCCCTCACCCCCAGCCCTGACCCCATTCCTGTCCCTGTGTCCCAACCCTGCTCTGGCTCTGCCCCAAATTCTCAGCTCCTGGCCCCAAATCTCAGCTCGGGGCCCACTTGGGGCCATTTTGGCTCCTGAGCTGGTCCCGGCCTCTCCGCCAGGATCCCTGGCCTGGAACTCGCCCAGCTCGGCCCAAATCTGCGCTGCTGGCCCAAAGCAGCCAGCACTGACCCCAATCCCCAGTGCTGACCCAAACTGGGACCCTTGGCCTCAAACCCCGACCTTCAGAGCAAAGTCCTGGGGCCCAAAGAGGAGATTTGGGGTCAGGAGTTGTGGTTTGGGGTGGGCGGGTGGGAACTGGGGCCGAGGCAGCGCCAGGCTGGGATCAATGGCCAAGGGCTGGGTCTGGGCTGGGCTCTGGGGGAAGGGGCTGGGGCACGGGGACAGGGGGGACATGGGGACAGCGGTGGGGTCAAAACGTTCAGCATCAGCATAACCATCATAGCAACCACCATCAACACACTTGGCACAGAAATAGGAGCCGGAATCCTCGTCCTTGAGGCCGTTCATGGTCAGCGTCACCGAGCTCTGCCCGTTGTCCCTGGAGATCCTGAACCGGCCCTTGACCGAATCCGCGTACATGGTGCCGTCATCGGTCCAGATCGATGCGACCCATTCCAGCCCCTGCCCGGGCCTCTGTCGGATCCAGAGCATGGTGGAACTCCCGAAATCGAAGCCGGAGCCTCGGCAGAGGAGGCGCAGGGAGCCCCCGGGGGGCTGGAGGTGCCCCCGGGCTCCAGCAGGGTCACGGCCGCCCGCAGCCCCAAAGGGAACAAGGGGAGATGGGCACGGCCAAAGCTCAGCCCTGGACCCAAACCCTGACCCTGGGCCCCAAACTGGGACCCTTGCAGTTCATCCTCCTCCTCCCAGCTGGGTCCTGCCCCCTTTTCCAAGCAGGCCACGCCCACTTTGAGGCCCTCGGCCAATCAGATTTATCATGGCCATCTCCCCTTGTTCCCTTTGGGGCTGCGGGCGGCCGTGACCCTGCTGGAGCCCGGGGGCACCTCCAGCCCCCCGGGGGCTCCCTGCGCCTCCTCTGCCGAGCATCCGGCTTCGATTTTGGGAAATTTGGGATGCAATGGATCCGCCAGAGACCTGGGCAGGGGCTGGAATGGGTTGCAGGGATCCAAAGCGATGGTGGCAACCCCAGGTACGCGCCCTCGGTGCAGGGCCGGTTCAGGATCTCCAGGGACATCGGGCAGAGCTCGGTGACGCTGACCATGAACAGCCTCAAGGACGAGGATTCCGCCGTCTATTTCTGTGCCAAATGTGATTTTTCTGGCTGTGATTATGAAGCTTATCGTATTGGCGTTGGTTTCACCCCGGCCTTTGTTGTTGGGTTCCCAAATGTGCCCAAACCCCAGACCCTTCCCCCAAACCTCACCCCCTGCCCCAGCCCTGCCCCTTTGTCCCCATTTCCCCCCATGGCCAGCACTGACCCCAAACCCTCGCCTGCTCCAGCCCCAAACTCAACCATTGGCCCCAAACCTTCACCCCGAGCCTTGGTCCCAGCCCTGCCCCCTTTGCACCAACGCTGCCCCATGGGCCCCAAACCCTCCCCTGGCTCCGGCCCCACACTCAGCTCTTGGCCCCACATCTCAGCCTCGCGCCCCAAAAGCGCCCAAAGGGCCCCGATCTGGGCACAGCGGGGGAGGTTTGGGCCAGCGGCTGCGGCCGGGAGCCCCAAGTGGGGATTTGGGGCAGAATCGGGCGAGTTTTGGGGCCAAACCGGTTGGGTTTGGGGCAGAACCAGTTGGGGTTTGGGGTCTTTGGTCACCATTGGTGGAAATGGGGGAGACCTGGGGCAAAGGGTCAAGAATGGGGTCAGGGGCTGAGATCTGGGGGAAGGGTCTGGGGAGTGGGGACAAGAGGGGCTCAGACAGGGGCGGCGACACCACCGGCATGGGCAATATAAGCAGCAAAAGGACCAGCACGAACACGAGCACCCTTGGCACAGAAATAGACGGCGGAATCCTCGTCCTTGAGGCTGTTCATGGTCAGCGTCACCGAGCTCTGCCCGTTGTCCCTCGAGATCGTGAAACGGCCCTGCACCGAGGGCGCGTAGTCGGTGCTGCCACTGCTGCTGATCTGTGCAATGAACTCCAGCCCCTGCCCGGGCCTCTGTCGATACCAGCCCATCCCAAATTGTCCAAAATCGAAGCCGGAGCCTTGGCAGAGGAGGCGCAGGGAGCCCCCGGGGGGCTGGAGGTGCCCCCGGGCTCCAGCAGGGTCACGGCCGCCCCCAGCCCCAAAGGGAACAAGGGGAGATGGGCACGAGAAACCTGATTGGTTGGGGGCCTCCAAGTGGGTGTGGCCAGCCAGGAAATGGGCTGGGACCATCCTGGGAGGAGGAGGATGAACTGCAAGGGTCCCAGTTTGGGGCCCAGGGTCAGGGTTTGGGTCCAGGGCTGAGCTTTGGCCGTGCCCATCTCCCCTTGTTCCCTTTGGGGCTGCGGGCGGCCGTGACCCTGCTGGAGCCCGGGGGCACCTCCAGCCCCCCGGGGGCTCCCTGCGCCTCCTCTGCCGAGCATCCGGGTTCAATTTTGGGAGTTTCAACATGTTCTGGATCCGCCAGAGGCCCGGGCAGGCTCTGGAGTACGTTGCACAGATCAGCACCAGTGGTGGTTACACCAGCTACGCGCCCTCGGTCAAGGGCTGGTTCAGGATCTCCAGGGACAACGGGCAGAGCTCGGTGACGCTGACCATGAACAGCCTCAAGGACGAGGATTCCGCCGTCTATTTCTGTGCCAAATCTAGTGGTGCTGGTGCTGGTTATTATGCTGGTCGTATTGATGGCGCCGGCCATGACCCCATCCCCAGCCAGCATCACCATCAGCACCGTCACCGTCTGCATCCCTGGCACAGGAACAGGACCCGGAATCCTCCCCAGGGAGTTCCCCCATGCTCTGGATCCGCCAGAGACCCGGGCAGGCCCTGGAATTCTCTGCCTCAATCAGCAGCGCTGGCAGCCCCTGGGACACGAGCTCGGGTCAGGATCTGCAGGGACAACGGGCAGAGCTCGGTGACGCTGACCATGAACGGCCTCAGGGACGAGGATTCCGGGTCCTGTTCCTGTGCCAGGGATGCAGACGGTGACGGTGCTGATGGTGATGCTGGCTGGGAATGGGGTCATGGAGAGCGCCGTCAATACCAGCAGCAGCATTACCACTCCATCCAGCACCAGCAACAGCAGATTTGGCACAGAAATAGGTGGCAGAATCCTCGTCCTTGAGGCTGTTCATGGCCAGCGTCACCGAGCTCTGCCCGTTGTACCTCGAGATCGTGAACCGGCCCTTGAACGATGGTGCGTACACGCTGTAACCACTGGTGCTGATCCCTGCGAGCCACTCCAGCCCCTGCCCGGGCCTTTGGCGGATCCAGAGCATGGGGAAACTCCCGAAATCGAAGCCGGATGTGCGGCAGAGGAGGCGCAGGGAGCCCCCGGGGGGCTGGAGGTGCCCCCGGGCTCCAGCAGGGTCACGGCCGCCCGCAGCCCCAAAGGGAACAAGGGGAGATGGGGATGAGGCCGTGCCAAAGTCAGGAGGAGGTGTCCAATTAATCAATGCCTGGATCGGGGCTCATTGCAGGGTTTAAGGAAATTTTCCATACAGGAAACCTCTGTTGGAGATTTGGGGCCAGGCCAAGGGAATTTGGGGCAGAAGCAGCGAAGGTTTGGGGCTGGGGGAGCGGCCGTGACCCTGCTGGAGCCCGGGGGCACCTCCAGCCCCCCGGGGGCTCCCTGCCCCTCCTCTGCCGAGCATCCGGGTTCAATTTCGGGAACTTTGGGATGGGCTGGTATCGACAGAGACCCGGGCAGGGGCTGGAATACGTCGCCAGTATCAGCAGCAGTGGTGGCAGCACCGGCTACGCGCCCTCGGTCAAGGGCCGGTTCACGATCTCCAGGGACAACGGGCAGAGCTCGGTGACGCTGACCATGAACAGCCTCAAGGACGAGGATTCCGGCTCCTATTTCTGTGCCAAATGTTACAGCAGTGGTTGTGGTAACGCTGCTGGTGTTTATGGTGTTGTTGCTGACTGTGGTCCAGGCCCTTTCCTCTGTGTTCCCAAGTATCCCAGAATTGTCCAAAGGTTCCCCAAATCTCAGCCGTTTTCCCCTAAACTCCTCCCCTGCTACCCCAAGTCTCGACTTTGGCCATAATTTTGCCCATTTCACCCAAATCTCCCCCAGCTCCCTGGGCCCTGATTGGTGGAGCCGGCACAGCCAAAAATGGGAACTCTTGGAGAGCAAGGCCTGAAGGGGAGGCCCGGGGTGAAGGTTTGGGGCCAATGGTTGAGATCTGGGGCAGAAGCAGGGGAGGGTTTGGGGTCAGCTCTGGCCATTGGGGGAAATGGGGGAGATTTGGGACCAAGGGTGAAGAGCTGGGATTCGGGAGAAGGGTCTGGAAATGGGGACAGGGGGGACACTGAGATGGGGATGGATCCACAAGTGATGCCTTCACCATAAGCAGCAGCACCCCAATAATTGCCATAGGCAGATTTGGCACAGAAATAGACGGCGGAATCCTCGTCCTTGAGGCTGTTCATGGTCAGCGTCACCGAGCTCTGCCCGTTGTCCCTGGAGATCCTGAACCGGCCCTGCACCGAGGGCGCGTACCCGGTCCAACCAGCATTGCTGCTGATCCCTGCGATGCACTCCAGCCCCTGCCCAGGTCTCTGGCGCACCCAGCTCATCCCAAATTTCCCGAAATCGAAGCCGGAGCTGCGGCAGAGGAGGCGCAGGGAGCCCCCGGGGGGCTGGAGGTGCCCCCGGGCTCCAGCAGGGTCACGGCCGCCCGCAGCCCCAAAGGGAACAAGGGGAGATGGGCACGGCCAAAGCTCAGCCCTGGACCCAAACCCTGACCCTGGGCCCCAAACTGGGACCCTTGGGGTTCATCCTCTTCCTCCCAGGATGGTCCCAGCCCATTTCCTGGCTGGCCACACCCACTTGGAGGCCCCCAACCAATCAGCCCTTTGCATTCCCGTGAGCCCAAACGCCCCGAGGAGCCCCCACATGGCCGGGGGCTCCCTGCGCCTCCTCTGCCGAGGCTCCGGGTTCAGTTTCGGGAGCTTTGGAATGTTCTGGATCCGCCAGAGGCCCGGGCAGGGGCTGGAATACGTCGCGGGGATCAACAGTGGTGGTGACACCAGATACGCGTCCTCGGTGCAGGGCCGGTTCAGGATCTCGAGGGACAACGGGCAGAGCTCGGTGACGCTGACCATGAACAGCCTCAAGGACGAGGATTCCGGCTCCTATTTCTGTGCCAAAAACGCTTATGATGGTTGGGGTTGGGAGGCTCATGCTGCTGGTTCTAACTTTGACCCCATGCCCATCGCTCTGTCCCCACCTGTCCCCATTCCCCAGGTGCTTCCCTCCAACCCTTGGCCCCATTGTTGACCCCCACGGACCCAAATCTGGCCCTTTTTGGCCCCAAATCTCCACCATTTGCAGCCAGGGTTGGGGACCTTGGTTGAGCCTTGGAGCCAAGAGCTGAGGTTTGGGGCCAGGAGCTGAGATTGGGGCAGAGCCCGTTCAGAGCTGGGACACGGGGACAGGAACGGGGTCAGGGCTCAGGGTGAGGGGAAGGGTCTGGGACACGGGGACAGGAGGGGACACGGGGATGGGGACGGGGCCAAAAAACCCCAACAGCAGCAGCAGCAGCACCCCAACTTCCACTAGCACCAGCAGATTTGGCACAGAAATAGACGGCGGAATCCTCGTCCTTGAGGCTGTTCATGGTCAGCGTCACCGAGCTCTGCCCGTTGTCCCTGGAGATCCTGAACCGGCCCTGCACCGAATCCGCGTACCCGGTCCAACCAGCATTGCTGCTGATGCCTGCGATGCACTCCAGCCCCTGCCCAGGTCTCTGGCGCACCCAGCTCATCCCAAAACTCCTGAAATTGAACCCGGATGCTCGGCAGAGGAGGCGCAGGGAGCCCCCAGGGGGCTGGAGGTGCCCCCGGGCTCCAGCAGGGTCACGGCCGCCCGCAGCCCCAAAGGGAACAAGGGGAGATGGGGATGAGGCCGTGCCAAAGTCAGGAGGAGGTGTCCAATTAATCAATGGCTGGATCGGGGCTCATTGCAGGGTTTAAGGAAATTTTCCACACAGGAAACCTCTGTTGGAGATTTGGGGCCAGGCCAAGGGAATTTGGGGCAGAAGCAGCGAAGGTTTGGGGCTGGGGGAGCGGCCGTGACCCTGCTGGAGCCCAGGGGCACCTCCAGCCCCCCGGGGGCTCCCTGCGCCTCCTCTGCCGAGCATCCGGCTTCGATTTTGGGAACTTTGACATGTTCTGGGTCCGCCAGAGGCCTGGGCAGGGGCTGGAATGGGTCGCAGGGATTGACTATGATGATGAAACCAGCTACGCACCCTCGGTGCAGGGCCGTTTCACGATCTCGAGGGACAATGGGCAGAGCTCGGTGACGCTGACCATGAACAGCCTCAAGGACGAGGATTCCGGCTCCTATTTCTGTGCCAAATCTGCTGGTGCTGGTGGTGCTGCTCTGGCTGGTGCTATTGACCGTGCCGGTGGTGGCACCACCCCTGACTGAGCCCCTCTTGTCCCCAAATCTCAGACCCATCCCACAAATCCCAGCTCTTCACCCTTGGTCCCAAATCTCCCCCATTTCCCCCCATGGCCAGCACTGACCCCAAACCCTCCCCTGCTTCTGCCCCAGATCTCAACCATTGGCCCCAAACCTTCACCCCGGGCCTCCCCTTCAGGCCTTGCTCTCCAAGAGTTCCCATTTTTGGCTGTGCCGGCTCCGCCAATCAGGGCCAAGGGAGCTGGGGGAGATTTGGGTGAAATGGGCAAAATTATGGCCAAAGTCGAGACTTGGGGTAACAGGGGAGGAGTTTAGGGGAAAACGGCTGAGATTTGGGGAACCTTTGGACAATTCTGGGATATTTGGGAACACAGAGGAAAGGGCTTGGGACCACAGTCAGCAACAACACCATAAACACCAGCAGCGTTACCACAACCACTGCTGTAACATTTGGCACAGAAATAGGAGCCGGAATCCTCGTCCTTGAGGCTGTTCATGGTCAGCGTCACCGAGCTCTGCCCGTTGTCCCTGGAGATCGTGAACCGGCCCCGCACCGAGGGCGCGTATTCGGTGCTGCCACCACTGCTGTAGATCCATGCCAGCCATTCCAGCCCCTGCCCGGGCCTCTGGCGGATCCAGAACATGTCAAAGTTCCCAAAATCAAACCCAGAGCCGCGGCAGAGGAGGCGCAGGGAGCCCCCGGGGGGCTGGAGGTGCCCCCGGGCTCCAGCAGGGTCACGGCCGCCTGCAGCCCCAAAGGGAACAAGGGGAGATGGGCACGGCCAAAGCTCAGCCCTGGACCCAAACCCTGACCCTCGGCCCCAAACTGGGACCCTTGCAGTTCATCCTCCTCCTCCCGGCTGGGTCCTGTCCCTTTTCCCTGCAGGCCACGCCCACTTGGAGGCCCTGGACCAATCAGGTTTCTCGTGCCCATCTCCCCTTGTTCCCTTTGGGGCTGCGGGCGGCCGTGACCCTGCTGGAGCCCGGGGGCACCTCCAGCCCCCCGGGGGCTCCCTGCGCCTCCTCTGCCGAGCATCCGGGTTCAGTTTCGGGAATTTTGGGATGAGCTGGGTCTGCCAGAGGCCCGGGCAGGGGCTGGAATACGTCGCAGCCATCAGCAGCGGTGGCAGCCCCTGGTACCCGTCATCATTCAAGGGCCGTTTCACGATCTCCAGGGACAACGGGCAGAGCTCGGTGACGCTGACCATGAACGGCCTCAAGGACGAGGATTCCGCCGTCTATTTCTGTGCCAAATATGCTGGTGCTGGTGCTGGTGGTGCTGGTATTGATGATGGTGCCACCCCCATCTCCCAGTCCCCCCTGTCCCCGTGCCCCAGCCCCTTCCCCCAGACCCCAGCCCAGACCCAGCCCTTGGCCATTGAGCCCAGCCTGGCTCTGCCTCGGCCCCAGTTCCCACCCGCCCACCCCAAACCACAACTCCTGACCCCAAATCTCCTCTTTGTGCCCCAAGACTCTGCTCTGAAGGTCGGGGTTTGAGGCCAAGGGTCCCAGTTTGGGTCAGCACTGGGCATTGGGGTCAGTGGTGGCTGCTTTGGGCCAGCAGCGCAGATTTGGGCCGAGCTGGGCGAGTTCCAGGCCAGGGATCCTGGCGGAGAGGCCGGGACCAGCTCAGGAGCCAAAATGGCCCCAAGTGGGCCCCGAGCTGAGATTTGGGGCCAGGAGCTGAGAATTTGGGGCAGAGCCCGTTCAGAGCTGGGACACGGGGACAGGAATGGGGTCAGGGCTTGGGGTGTGGGGAAGGGTCTGGGACACGGGGACGGGGCCAAAAAACCCCAACAGCAGCAGCAGCCCAACCTCCACTAGTACGAGCATCTTTGGCACAGAAATAGGAGCCGGAATCCTCGTCCTTGAGGCTGTTCATGGTCAGCGTCACCGAGCTCTGCCCGTTGTCCCTCGAGATCGTGAACCGGCCCTTGACTGAGGGCGCGTACCCGGTCCAACCAGCATTGTTGGTGATCCCCGCGACGTATTCCAGCCCCTGTCCAGGCCTCTGTCGAAACCAGCCCATCCCAAATTTCCCAAAATCGAAGCCGGAGCCGCGGCAGAGGAGGCGCAGGGAGCCCCCGGGGGGCTGGAGGTGCCCCCGGGCTCCAGCAGGGTCACGGCCGCCCGCAGCCCCAAAGGGAACAAGGGGAGATGGGGATGAGGCCGTGCCAAAGTCAGGAGGAGGTGTCCAATTAATCAATGCCTGGATCAGGGCTCATTGCAGGGTTTAAGGAAATTTTCCACGCAGGAAACCTCTGTTGGAGATTTGGGGCCAGGCCAAGGGAATTTGGGGCAGAAGCAGGGAAGGTTTGGGGCTGGGGGAGCGGCCGTGACCCTGCTGGAGCCCGGGGGCACCTCCAGCCCCCCGGGGGCTCCCTGCGCCTCCTCTGCCGCACATCCGGCTTCGATTTTGGCAGTCACACCATGTTCTGGATCCGCCAGAGGCCCGGTCAGGGGCTGGAATTTGTGGCCGCGATTGAGAGCAGTGGTGGCGACACCAGCTACACGCCCACAGTGCGGGGCCGTTTCACGATCTCGAGGGACAACGGGCAGAGCTCGGTGACGCTGACCATGAACAGCCTCAAGGACGAGGATTCTGGGTCCTATTTCTGCGCCAGGCGTTTCACCATCGGCTGGTTCATCAATGCTGCTTCTGGTGGCGCCGTTTGTGGCGGTGATGCCAGGCCCAGTCCCTGTCCCCGGCCGGAGCAGGAGGGGGATGAGGAGACCCTCAGGTGGTCCCCGCTCATCTGGGTGGGATTTCGGAAATTTTGACTCGAGCTGGGCGAGCCGGAGCCCCGGGAAGGCGCCGGGATGGGTTGGAGGTGTCAGCAAGGGTGGAGCCACCCGGAACGTTCCATGGGTCACGGGCCGGGTCATTATGGCCGGGGACAGCGGCAGAGTTCTGTGACACTGACCATGAGTGACCACAGGGGAAGGGTCTGGGGACAGCTCCGGACACCTGGGGACACGGCCATGGGGACAGGGCCAAAAGCACTGGCAGTGTCGGCATTGCCACCAGAACTACGTCTGGCCTGCCCCTTTGCTCAGAAATCCACGCCCACTTGGAGGCCCTCGACCAATCAGGTTTCTCATGCCCATCTCCCCTTGTTCCCTTTGGGGCTGCGGGCGGCCGTGACCCTGCTGGAGCCCGGGGGCACCTCCAGCCCCCCGGGGGCTCCCTGCGCCTCCTCTGCCGCGGCTCCGGCTCCGATTTTGGGAAATTTGGGATGCAATGGATCCGCCAGAGACCTGGGCAGGGGCTGGAATGGGTTGCAGGGATCCAAAGCGATGGTGGCAACCCCAGGTACGCGCCCTCGGTGCAGGGCCGGTTCAGGATCTCCAGGGACAATGGGCAGAGCTCGGTGACGCTGACCATGAACAGCCTCAAGGACGAGGATTCCGCCGTCTATTTCTGCGCCAAATGTGATTTTTCTGGCTGTGATTATGAAGCTTATCGTATTGGCGTTGGTTTCACCCCGGCCTTTGTTGTTGGGTTCCCAAATGTCCCCAAACCCCAGACCCTTCCCCCAAACCTCACCCCCTGCCCCAGCCCTGCCCCTTTGTCCCCATTTCCCCCCATGGCCAGCACTGACCCCAAACCCTCGCCTGCTCCAGCCCCAAACTCAACCATTGGCCCCAAACCTTCACCCCGAGCCTTGGTCCCAGCCCTGCCCCCTTTGCACCAACGCTGCCCCATGGGCCCCAAACCCTCCCCTGGCTCCGGCCCCACACTCAGCTCTTGGCCCCACATCTCAGCCTCGCGCCCCAAAAGCGCCCAAAGGGCCCCGATCTGGGCACAGCGGGGGAGGTTTGGGCCAGCGGCTGCGGCCGGGAGCCCCAAGTGGGGATTTGGGGCAGAATCGGGCGAGTTTTGGGGCCAAACCCGTTGGGTTTGGGGCAGAACCAGTCGGGGTTTGGGGTCTTTGGTCGCCATTGGTGGAAATGGGGGAGACCTGGGGCAAAGGGTCAAGAATGGGGTCAGGGGCTGAGATTTGGGGGAAGGGTCTGGGGAGTGGGGACAAGAGGGGCTCAGACAGGGGCGGCGACACCACCGGCATGGGGAATATAAGCAGCAAAAGGACCAGCACGAACACGAGCACCCTTGGCACAGAAATAGACGGCGGAATCCTCGTCCTTGAGGCTGTTCATGGTCAGCGTCACCGAGCTCTGCCCGTTGTCCCTGGAGATCGTGAACCGGCCCTGCACCGAGGGCGCGTATCTGGTGTCACCACCATTGCTGCTGATCTGTGCAACGAATTCCAGCCCCTGCCCGGGTCTCTGGCGGACCCAGCCCATCCCAAAATTGCCAAAATCGAAGCCGGATGCTCGGCAGAGGAGGCGCAGGGAGCCCCCGGGGGGCTGGAGGTGCCCCCGGGCTCCAGCAGGGTCACGGCCGCCCGCAGCCCCAAAGGGAACAAGGGGAGATGGGCACGAGAAACCTGATTGGTTGGGGGCCTCCAAGTGGGTGTGGCCAGCCAGGAAATGGGCTGGGACCATCCTGGGAGGAGGAGGATGAACTGCAAGGGTCCCAGTTTGGGGCCCAGGGTCAGGGTTTGGGTCCAGGGCTGAGCTTTGGCCGTGCCCATCTCCCCTTGTTCCCTTTGGGGCTGCGGGCGGCCGTGACCCTGCTGGAGCCCGGGGGCACCTCCAGCCCCCCGGGGGCTCCCTGCGCCTCCTCTGCTGAGCATCCGGGTTCAATTTTGGGAGTTTCAACATGTTCTGGATCCGCCAGAGGCCCGGGCAGGCTCTGGAGTACGTTGCACAGATCAGCACCAGTGGTGGTTACACCAGCTACGCGCCCTCGGTCAAGGGCTGGTTCAGGATCTCCAGGGACAACGGGCAGAGCTCGGTGACGCTGACCATGAACAGCCTCAAGGACGAGGATTCTGCCGTCTATTTCTGTGCCAAATCTAGTGGTGCTGGTGCTGGTTATTATGCTGGTCGTATTGATGGCGCCGGCCATGACCCCATCCCCAACCAGCATCACCATCAGCACCGTCACCGTCTGCATCCCTGGCACAGGAACAGGACCCGGAATCCTCCCCAGGGAGTTCCCCCATGCTCTGGATCCGCCAGAGACCCGGGCAGGCCCCGGAATTCTCTGCCTCAATCAGCAGCGCTGGCAGCCCCTGGGACACGAGCTCGGGTCAGGATCTGCAGGGACCACGGGCAGAGCTCGGTGACGCTGACCATGAACGGCCTCAGGGACGAGGATTCCGGGTCCTGTTCCTGTGCCAGGGATGCAGACGGTGACGGTGCTGATGGTGATGCTGGCTGGGGATGGGGTCATGGAGAGCGCCGTCAATACCAGCAGCAGCATTACCACTCCATCCAGCACCAGCAACAGCAGATTTGGCACAGAAATAGGTGGCAGAATCCTCGTCCTTGAGGCTGTTCATGGCCAGCGTCACCGAGCTCTGCCCGTTGTACCTCGAGATCGTGAACCGGCCCTTGAACGATGGTGCGTACACGCTGTAACCACTGGTGCTGATCCCTGCGAGCCACTCCAGCCCCTGCCCGGGGCTTTGGCGGATCCAGAGCATGGGGAAACTCCCGAAATCGAAGCCGGATGCTCGGCAGAGGAGGCGCAGGGAGCCCCCGGGGGGCTGGAGGTGCCCCCGGGCTCCAGCAGGGTCACGGCCGCCCGCAGCCCCAAAGGGAACAAGGGGAGATGGGCACGGCCAAAGCTCAGCCCTGGACCCAAACCCTGACCCTGGGCCCCAAACTGGGACCCTTGCAGTTCATCCTCCTCCTCCCAGGTGGGTCCTGTCCCTTTTCCCTGCAGGCCACGCCCACTTGGAGGCCCTGGACCAATCAGGTTTCTCGTGCCCATCTCCCCTTGTTCCCTTTGGGGCTGCGGGCGGCCGTGACCCTGCTGGAGCCCGGGGGCACCTCCAGCCCCCCGGGGGCTCCCTGCGCCTCCTCTGCCGAGCATCCGGGTTCAGTTTCGGGAATTTTGGGATGAGCTGGGTCTGCCAGAGGCCCGGGCAGGGGCTGGAATACGTCGCAGCCATCAGCAGCGGTGGCAGCCCCTGGTACCCGTCATCATTCAAGGGCCGTTTCACGATCTCCAGGGACAACGGGCAGAGCTCGGTGACGCTGACCATGAACAGCCTCAAGGACGAGGATTCCGCCGTCTATTTCTGTGCCAAATATGCTGGTGCTGGTGCTGGTGGTGCTGGTATTGATGATGGTGCCACCCCCATCTCCCAGTCCCCCCTGTCCCCGTGCCCCAGCCCCTTCCCCCAGACCCCAGCCCAGACCCAGCCCTTGGCCATTGAGCCCAGCCTGGCTCTGCCTCGGCCCCAGTTCCCACCCGCCCACCCCAAACCACAACTCCTGACCCCAAATCTCCTCTTTGTGCCCCAAGACTCTGCTCTGAAGGTCGGGGTTTGAGGCCAAGGGTCCCAGTTTGGGTCAGCACTGGGCATTGGGGTCAGTGGTGGCTGCTTTGGGCCAGCAGCGCAGATTTGGGCCGAGCTGGGCGAGTTCCAGGCCAGGGATCCTGGCGGAGAGGCCGGGACCAGCTCAGGAGCCAAAATGGCCCCAAGTGGGCCCCGAGCTGAGATTTGGGGCCAGGAGCTGAGAATTTGGGGCAGAGCCCGTTCAGAGCTGGGACACGGGGACAGGAATGGGGTCAGGGCTTGGGGTGTGGGGAAGGGTCTGGGACACGGGGACGGGGCCAAAAAACCCCAACAGCAGCAGCAGCCCAACCTCCACTAGTACGAGCATCTTTGGCACAGAAATAGGAGCCGGAATCCTCGTCCTTGAGGCTGTTCATGGTCAGCGTCACCGAGCTCTGCCCGTTGTCCCTCGAGATCGTGAACCGGCCCTTGACTGAGGGCGCGTACCCGGTCCAACCAGCATTGTTGGTGATCCCCGCGACGTATTCCAGCCCCTGTCCAGGCCTCTGTCGAAACCAGCCCATCCCAAATTTCCCAAAATCGAAGCCGGAGCCGCGGCAGAGGAGGCGCAGGGAGCCCCCGGGGGGCTGGAGGTGCCCCCGGGCTCCAGCAGGGTCACGGCCGCCCGCAGCCCCAAAGGGAACAAGGGGAGATGGGGATGAGGCCGTGCCAAAGTCAGGAGGAGGTGTCCAATTAATCAATGCCTGGATCAGGGCTCATTGCAGGGTTTAAGGAAATTTTCCACGCAGGAAACCTCTGTTGGAGATTTGGGGCCAGGCCAAGGGAATTTGGGGCAGAAGCAGGGAAGGTTTGGGGCTGGGGGAGCGGCCGTGACCCTGCTGGAGCCCGGGGGCACCTCCAGCCCCCCGGGGGCTCCCTGCGCCTCCTCTGCCGCACATCCGGCTTCGATTTTGGCAGTCACACCATGTTCTGGATCCGCCAGAGGCCCGGTCAGGGGCTGGAATTTGTGGCCGCGATTGAGAGCAGTGGTGGCGACACCAGCTACACGCCCACAGTGCGGGGCCGTTTCACGATCTCGAGGGACAACGGGCAGAGCTCGGTGACGCTGACCATGAACAGCCTCAAGGACGAGGATTCTGGGTCCTATTTCTGCGCCAGGCGTTTCACCATCGGCTGGTTCATCAATGCTGCTTCTGGTGGCGCCGTTTGTGGCGGTGATGCCAGGCCCAGTCCCTGTCCCCGGCCGGAGCAGGAGGGGGATGAGGAGACCCTCAGGTGGTCCCCGCTCATCTGGGTGGGATTTCGGAAATTTTGACTCGAGCTGGGCGAGCCGGAGCCCCGGGAAGGCGCCGGGATGGGTTGGAGGTGTCAGCAAGGGTGGAGCCACCCGGAACGTTCCATGGGTCACGGGCCGGGTCATTATGGCCGGGGACAGCGGCAGAGTTCTGTGACACTGACCATGAGTGACCACAGGGGAAGGGTCTGGGGACAGCTCCGGACACCTGGGGACACGGCCATGGGGACAGGGCCAAAAGCACTGGCAGTGTCGGCATTGCCACCAGAACTACGTCTGGCCTGCCCCTTTGCTCAGAAATCCACGCCCACTTGGAGGCCCTCGACCAATCAGGTTTCTCATGCCCATCTCCCCTTGTTCCCTTTGGGGCTGCGGGCGGCCGTGACCCTGCTGGAGCCCGGGGGCACCTCCAGCCCCCCGGGGGCTCCCTGCGCCTCCTCTGCCGCGGCTCCGGCTCCGATTTTGGGAAATTTGGGATGCAATGGATCCGCCAGAGACCTGGGCAGGGGCTGGAATGGGTTGCAGGGATCCAAAGCGATGGTGGCAACCCCAGGTACGCGCCCTCGGTGCAGGGCCGGTTCAGGATCTCCAGGGACAATGGGCAGAGCTCGGTGACGCTGACCATGAACAGCCTCAAGGACGAGGATTCCGCCGTCTATTTCTGCGCCAAATGTGATTTTTCTGGCTGTGATTATGAAGCTTATCGTATTGGCGTTGGTTTCACCCCGGCCTTTGTTGTTGGGTTCCCAAATGTCCCCAAACCCCAGACCCTTCCCCCAAACCTCACCCCCTGCCCCAGCCCTGCCCCTTTGTCCCCATTTCCCCCCATGGCCAGCACTGACCCCAAACCCTCGCCTGCTCCAGCCCCAAACTCAACCATTGGCCCCAAACCTTCACCCCGAGCCTTGGTCCCAGCCCTGCCCCCTTTGCACCAACGCTGCCCCATGGGCCCCAAACCCTCCCCTGGCTCCGGCCCCACACTCAGCTCTGGGCCCCACATCTCAGCCTCGCGCCGCGAGTTTTGGGGCCAAAGCAGTTGGGTTTGGGGCACAACCAGTTGGGGTTTGGGGTCTTTGGTCGCCATTGGTGGAAATGGGGGAGACCTGGGGCAAAGGGTCAAGAATGGGGTCAGGGGCTGAGATTTGGGGGAAGGGTCTGGGGATTGGGGACAAGAGGGGCTCAGACAGGGGCGGCGACACCACCGGCATGGGGAATATAAGCAGCAGCAGCATCAGCACCCCAACCAGCGACAGCGGGTTTGGCACAGAAATAGACGGCGGAATCCTCGTCCTTGAGGCTGTTCATGGTCAGCGTCACCGAGCTCTGCCCGTTGTCCCTGGAGATCGTGAAACGGCCCCGCACCGAGGGCGCGTATTCGGTGTTGGAACCATCGCTCCTGATCCATGCAACGAATTCCAGGCCCTGCCCGGGCCTCTGGCGGATCCAGAGCATGGTGAAACTCCCGAAATCGGAGCCGGAGCCGCGGCAGAGGAGGCGCAGGGAGCCCCCGGGGGGCTGGAGGTGCCCCCGGGCTCCAGCAGGGTCACGGCCGCCCGCAGCCCCAAAGGGAACAAGGGGAGATGGGCGCGGCCAAAGCTCAGCCCTGGACCCAAACCCTGACCCTGGGCCCCAAACTGGGACCCTTGCAGTTCATCCTCCTCCTCCCACGTGGGTCCTGCCCCGTTTCCCAGCAGGCCACACCCACTTTGGGGCTCTGAACCAATCAGGTTTTTCGTGCCCATCTCCCCTTGTTCCCTTTGGGGCTGCGGGCGGCCGTGACCCTGCTGGAGCCCGGGGGCACCTCCAGCCCCCCGGGGGCTCCCTGCGCCTCCTCTGCCGCGGCTCCGGCTTCGATTTCGGGAAATTTGGGATGGGCTGGATGCGCCAGAGGCCCGGGCAGGGGCTGGAATTCGTGGCCAGTATCAGCAGCGATGGTGGCAGCACCGGCTACGCGGATTCGGTCAAGGGCCGGTTCACGATCTCCAGGGACAACGGGCAGAGCTCGGTGACGCTGACCATGAACAGCCTCAAGGACGAGGATTCCGGCTCCTATTTCTGTGCCAAACGCAGCAATGCTTATGCTGCTAATGCAGTTACTGGTGCTGTTTTTGCCGTCGGTGCTGGTGGTGACCATGACCGTTGCCAAACGTCTCCAATCCCAGCGATCCTTCCCCAAATCCCAGCCCTTCCCCTCAAATCATCACCATTTTCCCCCAAACTCTGCCCCTGCTGCCCCAAATCTTTGCTTCCCCCCAGTTTTGCCCATTTCACCCAAATCTTCTCCAGCTCCCTGGGCCCTGATTGGTCGAGCCGGTGCAGAGGCGGGGCCGGCAGGAGTGTTTCAGTGTCAGAGCCGGGGCTGGGCCGGAGCCTTGGCCAAACTCCCCAGATTTTTGGTGGTTTTTAGGGGTGAAATCCTGCGGGTTTGGGGCGTGAGGGGAAATCTCCATTTGGGATTTTTCCTTGGGCCGGGGCAGAGCCAAGGTGCCCCAGTTCAAGCCCGGGATTGCAGCGTCTGGGCCCGGCCAGGAACGTGTCAGGATTTGGGGCAAAAGTGGGAAATTTTGGGGATGAAGGCTGGAACTGGAGGACGTGGGGGAAGGTTTGGGGCCAAAGGCTGAATTTTAGGGTCAGTGGTCAAATTTTGTGCCGAATAAGGAGAAAGAGTCAGGAACGTGGACAACGTCTGAGGTTTGGTTGAAAAATTGAGAGTTTGGGGACTCTGCCATGGGAAGGGAGCAAAAAATGAGAGCTCAATGCCATCGAGGGCATCGTCACCATAACCAGCAGCAGGAACACAACCGGAGCAAGAAGCTTTGGCGCAGAAATAGGAGCCGGAATCCTCGTCCTTGAGGCTGTTCATGGTCAGCGTCACCGAGCTCTGCCCGTTGTCCCTGGAGATCCTGAACCGGCCCTGCACCGAGGGCGCGTAGTTGGTGTAAGCACCATCGCTGCTGATTCTCGCGACGTATTCCAGCCCCTGCCCGGGCCTCTGTCGATACCAGCCCATCCCAAAATTCCCAAAACTGAACCCAGATGCGCGGCAGAGGAGGCGCAGGGAGCCCCCGGGGGGCTGGAGGTGCCCCCGGGCTCCAGCAGGGTCACGGCCGCTCCCCCAGCCCCAAAGGGAACAAGGGGAGATGGGGATGAGAAACCTGATTGGTCGAGAGCCCCAAAGTGGGTGTGGCCTGCTGGGAAAAGGGGCAGGACCCACGTGGGAGGAGGAGGATGAACTGCAAGGGTCCCAGTTTGGGGCCCAGGGTCAGGGTTTGGGTCCAGGGCTGAGCTTTGGCCGTGCCCATCTCCCCTTCTTCCCTTTGGGGCTGCGGGCGGCCGTGACCCTGCTGGAGCCCGGGGGCACCTCCAGCCCCCCGGGGGCTCCCTGCGCCTCCTCTGCCGAGCATCCGGCTTCGATTTTGGGAGTTTTGGGATGTATTGGGTCCGCCAAAGGCCCGGGCAGGGGCTGGAATACGTCGCCAGTATCAAGAGCGATGGTTCCGGCACCTGGTACGCGCCCTCGGTCAAGGGCCGGTTCACGATCTCCAGGGACAACGGGCAGAGCTCGGTGAGGCTGACCATGAACAGCCTCAAGGACGAGGATTCCGCCGTCTATTTCTGTGCCAAAAGTTCTGGTAACAGCTGTTGCAATGTTGGTGCTCCTCTTGGTTGGTTTGATCCCATCCTTGCATCCCCACCCATGCCCATTTTCCAGGCGGTTCCCCCATCCCTGTCCCCGTGTCCCAGCTCTGAACGGGCTCTGCCCCAATCTCAGCTCCTGGCCCCAAACCTCAGCTCTTGGCTCAAAGGCTCAACCAAGGTCCCCAAACCTGGCTGCAAATGGTCGAGATTTGGGGCCAAAAAGGGCCAGATTTGGGTCCGTGGCTGGGACTCGGTTCCACCACTGAAATTTTGGGGCAGAACGGGTCCAGCCGGGCAGAAATGGTTGGGGTTTGGGGGCCGAGGCTGAGCTGAACGTGGAACTGGCCCTGATTTGGGGCCAGGAGCTGAGATTTGGGGCCAGAGCAGGGCAAGGGTGGGACAAAGGGGCAGGAGAGGGGTCAGGGGTTGGAGGGAAGGGACTGGGGCATGGGGACAGGGGGGACACAGAAACAGGGATGGGGTCAAAACCATGAGCAGCAACAGCAGCAGCATCAGCAGCAGCCCAACCAGCATTGACACGTTTGGCACAGAAATAGGACCCGGAATCCTCGTCCTTGAGGCTGTTCATGGTCAGCGTCACCGAGCTCTGCCCGTTGTCCCTGGAGATCCTGAACCGGCCCTGCACCGAGGGCGCGTATTCGGTGTTGGAACCATCGCTCCTGATCCATGCAACGAATTCCAGGCCCTGCCCGGGCCTCTGGCGGATCCAGAACATGTTGAAACTCCCGAAACTGAACCCGGATGCGCGGCAGAGGAGGCGCAGGGAGCCCCCGGGGGGCTGGAGGTGGCCCCGGGCTCCAGCAGGGTCACGGCCGCCCGCAGCCCCAAAGGGAACAAGGGGAGATGGGCACGGCCAAAGCTCAGCCCTGGACCCAAACCCTGACCCTGGGCCCCAAACTGGGACCCTTGCAGTTCATCCTCCTCCTCCCACGTGGGTCCTGTCCCTTTTCCCTGCAGGCCACGCCCACTTGGAGGCCCTGGACCAATCAGGTTTCTCGTGCCCATCTCCCCTTGTTCCCTTTGGGGCTGGGGGAGCGGCCGTGACCCTGCTGGAGCCCGGGGGCACCTCCAGCCCCCCGGGGGCTCCCTGCGCCTCCTCTGCCGTGGCTCCGGCTTCGATTTCAGCCGTTCTGATCTGCACTGGATCCGCCAGAGGCCCGGGCAGGGGCTGGAATGGGTCGCAGCCATCGACAGCCACGGCGGCTCCTACCAGGCGCCCTCACTGCGGGGCCGGGTCAGCATCTCCAGGCACAACGGGCAGAGCTCCATGGCCCTGACCATGAACGGCCTCAAGGACGAGGATTCCGGCTCCTATTTCTGCGCCAAAGAGTCCAGTGCTAACATTGCTGCTGGGGCCCTGGAATCTATTGACCCTGGCCCCATGAGTCCCCACCTGTCCCCATTCCCCAGGTGCTTCCCTCCAACCCTTGGCCCCATTGTTGACCCCCACGGACCCAAATCTGGCCCTTTTTGGCCTCAAATCTCGACCATTCACACCCAGGGTTGGGGACCTTGGTTGAGCCTTGGAGCCAAGAGCTGAGGTTTGGGGCCAGGAGCTGAGATTGGGGCAGAGCCAGTGCAGGGTTGGGACACGGGGACAGGGATGGGGTCAGGGCTTGGGGTGTGGGGAAGGGTCAGGGACACGGGGACAGGGGGGGACACGGGGACAGCGGTCAATATTATAAGCAACAGCATAACCCCAACCAGCAGCAGAACCCTTGGCACAGAAATAGGAGCCGGAATCCTCGTCCTTGAGGCTGTTCATGGTCAGCGTCACCGAGCTCTGCCCGTTGTCCCTCGAGATCGTGAATCGACCCTTGACCGAGGATGCGTAGTCGGTGCCGCCACCATTGCTGTTGATACTGGCGACGTATTCCAGCCCCTGCCCGGGCCTCTGGCGGACCCAGCCCATCCCAAAGTTCCCGAAACTGAACCCGGAGCCTCGGCAGAGGAGGCGCAGGGAGCCCCCGGGGGGCTGGAGGTGCCCCCGGGCTCCAGCAGGGTCACGGCCGCTCCCCCAGCCCCAAACCTTCGCTGCTTCTGCCCCAAATTCCCTTGGCCTGGCCCCAAATCTCCAGCAGTGGTTTCCTGCATGGAAAATTTCCTTAAACCCTGCAATGAGCCCCGATCCAGCCATTGATTAATTGGACACCTCCTCCTGACTTTGGCACGGCCTCATCCCCATCTCCCCTTGTTCCCTTTGGGGCTGCGGGCGGCCGTGACCCTGCTGGAGCCCGGGGGCACCTCCAGCCCCCCGGGGGCTCCCTGCACCTCCTCTGCTGCGCATCCGGCTTCGATTTTGGCAATTTTGCCATGGAATGGGTTCGACAGAGGCCCGGGCAGGGGCTGGAGTGGGTCGCAGCGATCAACAGGTACGGCAGCACCTGGTACGCGGATTCGGTCAAGGGCCGGTTCACGATCTCCAGGGACAACGGGCAGAGCTCGGTGACGCTGACCATGAACAGCCTCAAGGACGAGGATTCCGGCTCCTATTTCTGCGCCAAAGATGCTGGCAATAGTTGGGGTGGTGCTGCTGCTGATCATTGTGACCGCATCCCCATCTCAGTGTCCCCACCTGTCCCCAAACCCCAGACCCTTCCCCCAAACCCCACCCCCTGCCCCAGCCCTGCCCCTTTGTCCCCATTTCCCCCCATGGCCAGCACTGACCCCAAACCCTCGCCTGCACCAGCCCCAAACTCAACCATTGGCCCCAAACTTTCACCCCTGGCCTCCAGTTCTGGCCTCATCCCAATCAGGGCTGGGGAAGATTTGGGTGAAATGGGCAAAATTGGGGGTAAACTCCAGAGCTGGGGCCGCAGGGGCAGAGTTTGGGGGAAAATGGTGAAGATTTGAGGAGAAGGGCTGGGATTTTGTTAAAGGATTTTTGGGGATTGGAGGCATTTGGTGACCATCCCGGGGGCGGCGCCGCTGCCAGCGACGTCAATAAAAACAAAATCAGCGCCCCAATATTTGTGACGCCTGGCGCAGAAATAGGACCCGGAATCCTCGTCCTTGAGGTCGTTCATGGTCAGCGTCACCGAGCTCTGCCCGTTGTCCCTGGAGATCCTGAACCGGCCCTGCACCGATGGGGCGTAGATGGTGCTGCCACCATTGTAGGAGATGTGGGCGACCAACTCCAGCCCCTGCCCGGGCCTCTGGCGGATCCAGAACATGTCGTGGTTGGCCAGAGTGAACCCGGAGCCGCGGCAGAGGAGGCGCAGGGAGCCCCCGGGGGGCTGGAGGTGCCCCCGGGCTCCAGCAGGGTCACGGCCGCCCGCAGCCCCAAAGGGAACAAGGGGAGATGGGCACGGCCAAAGCTCAGCCCTGGACCCAAACCCTGACCCTGGGCCCCAAACTGGGACCCTTGCAGTTCATCCTCCTCCTCCTCCCGGCTGGGTCCTGTCCCTTTTCCCAGCAGGCCACACCCACTTGGAGGCCCTGGACCAATCAGGTTTCTCGTGCCCATCTCCCCTTGTTCCCATTGGGGCTGCGGGCGGCCGTGACCCTGCTGGAGCCCGGGGGCACCTCCAGCCCCCCGGGGGCTCCCTGCGCCTCCTCTGCCGAGCATCCGGGTTCAGTTTTGGGAACTTTGGCATGCAGTGGGTCCGCCAGAGGCCCGGGCAGGGGCTGGAGTGGGTTGCAGGGATCTGGAGCGATGGTTCTGGCACCCACTACGCGCCCTCAGTCAAGGGCCGTTTCACGATCTCGAGGTACAACGGGCAGAGCTCGGTGACGCTGACCATGAACAGCCTCAAGGACGAGGATTCCGCCGTCTATTTCTGTGCCAAATCTGCTGATGCTGCTGGTCCTTATGGTCCTTATGCTGCTTATGGTGCTTATGGTGCTTATGGTGCTTATGGTGCAAACCTTATTGGCATTGCCGGTGGTGGACCCACCCCAGATGTTGCCTCCACTGACACCCCAAAATTCCCACATTCTACCCTCAAATCTCGACTCCTAAAAGTGAATCTTGACCGTTTTCCCTCAATCCCCTGGATCATTTCCTCGCCTCTCACAGTTCTTTGCAGATTTGGGCATTTGACCCAAATCTCAGAGGTTCATCCCCAAAACTCTGCCCTTTGTGCCCCAGATCTCAGCGGGGTTCACTTGTGACCATTGGTCCCAAACTGAGCTGGTTCTGCCCCAAATCTCAGCTCCTGGCCCCAAACCTCAGCTCTTGGCTCCAAGGCTGAACCAAGGTCCCCAAACCTGGGTGCAAACGGTCAAGATTTGGGGCCAAAAAGGGCCAGATTTGGGTCCGTGGGGGTCAACAATGGGGCCAAGGGTTGGAGGGAAGCACCTGGGGAATGGGGACAGGTGGGGACTCATGGGGCCAGGGTCAATAGATTCCAGGGCCCCAGCAGCAATGTTAGCACTGGACTCTTTGGCGCAGAAATAGGAGCCGGAATCCTCGTCCTTGAGGCCGTTCATGGTCAGGGCCATGGAGCTCTGCCCGTTGTCCCTGGAGATGCTGACCCGGCCCCGCAGTGAGGGCGCCTGGTAGGAGCCGCCGTGGCTGTCGATGGCTGCGACCCATTCCAGCCCCTGCACGTGCCTCTGGCGGATCCAGTGCAGATCAGAACGGCTGAAATCGAAGCCGGAGCCACGGCAGAGGAGGCGCAGGGAGCCCCCGGGGGGCTGGAGGTGCCCCCGGGCTCCAGCAGGGTCACGGCCGCTCCCCCAGCCCCAAAGGGAACAAGGGGAGATGGGGACGAGGCCGTGCCAAAGTCAGGAGGAGGTGTCCAATTAATCAATGCCTGGATCGGGGCTCATTGCAGGGTTTAAGGAAATTTTCCACGCAGGAAACCTCTGTTGGAGATTTGGGGCCAGGCCAAGGGAATTTGGGGCAGAAGCAGCGAAGGTTTGGGGCTGGGGGAGCGGCCGTGACCCTGCTGGAGCCCGGGGGCACCTCCAGCCCCCCGGGGGCTCCCTGCGCCTCCTCTGCCGAGCATCCGGGTTCAGTTTTGGCAATTTTGGGATGTTCTGGATCCGCCAAAGGCCCGGGCAGGGGCTGGAATGGGTTGCAGGGATCAACAGCGGTGGTTCCAGCACCGTGTACGCGTCATCGGTGCAGGGCCGGTTCAGGATCTCCAGGGACAACGGGCAGAGCTCGGTGACGCTGACCATGAACAGCCTCAAGGACGAGGATTCCGGCTCCTATTTCTGTGCCAAACGTGACAATGGTTATGCTGGTGGTGCTGCTGCTCTTTTTGGCCACAATTCCGGCGGCGACGCCACCTCCAAGATGGACCCCAATGTCTCCAATCCCAAGCAATCCTTCCCGTTTTTCCCCAAATCCCAGCTCTTTTTCTCAAATCTTCACCAGTTTCCCCCAAACTCCGCCCCAGCTGCTCCAACCCAGGGCTTTCCCCCAGTTTTTTGCCCATTTCTCCCCCCTCTGGCCCTTCCCCTCCCTCCCAGCTCGCCATGGGGCTCAGCCCGGGGCGCTTTGGGCCCAAAGCTTTTTGTGCAGCTGCGGCTCTGCTGAGGCGCCCGGCAGCTGAACTCCCCTCTGTCAAACACCGGCGCTAAAAACGACCCAAACCAGGAACTTTCTGTTTCCTTTCCTGCCCCGGCCGCGCCCCGGCAGCTGCCAGGGAGGAACTGGGGGGAGCCCCAAAATCGAGGCATCTTCTCCTCCTCCTCCTCCTCCTCCTCCTCCCACCTGGGGCTGCCCTTCCTCCTCACCGGCCGGGATGTCCGGGGGCCGCTCCCTGGGTTTGGGGCTGGAATCCTCCCTTGGGCCTCCGGAGGAAAAACCCTTTTTTATCCCCCAAAAACAACGTGAAATTGTTGGGAAATTAAATTGCGCAAATTGATCTGGACCGAGGGCTCCACGCTGAGAGAGGCAGATGGGCCCAAGGGTGGATCCGCCTGGAACGTTCCATGGGTCAAGGGCAGGGTCAGGATCTGCAGGGACAACGGGCAGAGCTCGGTGACGCTGACCATGAACGGCCTCAAGGACGAGGATTCCGGGTCCTGTTCCTGTGCCAGGGATGCAGACGGTGACGGTGCTGATGGTGATGCTGGCTGGGAATGGGGTCATGGCCAGCGCCGTCAATACCACCAGCATAATAACCAGCACCAGCACCAGCAGATTTGGCACAGAAATAGGAGCCGGAATCCTCGTCCTTGAGGCTGTTCATGGTCAGCGTCACCGAGCTCTGCCCGTTGTCGCTGGAGATCCTGAACCGGCCCTTGACCGAGGGCGCGTAGCCGGTGTAACCAGCATTGTTGGTGATCCCCGCGACGAATTCCAGCCCCTGCCCGGGTCTCTGTCGATACCAGCCCATCCCAAATTTCCCGAAACTGAACCCGGATGCTCGGCAGAGGAGGCGCAGGGAGCCCCCGGGGGGCTGGAGGTGCCCCCGGGCTCCAGCAGGGTCACGGCCGCCCGCAGCCCCAAAGGGAACAAGGGGAGATGGGCACGAGAAACCTGATTGGTCCGGGGCCCCAAAGTGGGCGTGGCCTGCTGGGAAAAGGGACAGGACCCACCTGGGAGGAAGAGGATGAACTGCAAGGGTCCCAGTTTGGGGCCCAGGGTCAGGGTTTGGGTCCAGGGCTGAGCTTTGGCCGTGCCCATCTCCCCTTGTTCCCTTTGGGGCTGCGGGCGGCCGTGACCCTGCTGGAGCCCGGGGGCACCTCCAGCCCCCCGGGGGCTCCCTGCGCCTCCTCTGCCGAGCATCCGGCTTCGATTTTGGCAAATTTGGGATGGGCTGGTATCGACAGAGGCCTGGGCAGGCTCTGGAATACGTCGCAGATATCAGCAGCGATGGTGCTTACACCAGCTATGCGCCCTCGGTCAAGGGCCGGTTCAGGATCTCCAGGGACAACGGGCAGAGCTCGGTGACGCTGACCATGAACAGCCTCCAGGACGAGGATTCCGGCTCCTATTTCTGTGCCAAATCTCCCAATACTGGTAGCCCTGCTGCTGCTGCTTATGTTGACCATGCTGGTGGTGGCACCACCTCTGTCTGAGCCCCTCTTGTCCCCAAATCTCAGCCCTTGACCCCATTCTTGACCCTTTGCCCCAGATCTTCCCCATTTCCAGCACCACCAACAACTGAGACAGAGCCCTGAATGGCTCTGCCCCAAACCCAACCACTTTGGCCCCAAAACTGGCCCGATTCTGCCCCAAATCCCTACTTGGGGCTCCCGGCCGCAGCCGCTGGCCCAAACCTCCCCCGCTGTGCCCAGATCGGGGCCCTTTGGGCGCTTTTGGGGCGCGAGGCTGAGATGTGGGGCCAAGAGCTGAGTGTGGGGCCGGAGCCAGGGGAGGGTTTGGGGCCCATGGGGCAGCGTTGGTGCAAAGGGGGCAGGGCTGGGACCAAGGCTCGGGGTGAAGGTTTGGGGCCAATGGTTGAGTTTGGGGCTGGAGCAGGCGAGGGTTTGGGGTCAGTGCTGGCCATGGGGGGAAATGGGGACAAAGGGGCAGGGCTGGGGCAGGGGGTGAGGTTTGGGGGAAGGGTCTGGGGTTTGGGGACAGGTGGGGACACTGAGATGGGGATGGGGTCAAAATGATCATCAGCAGCACCACCCCAACTATTGCCAGCATCTTTGGCGCAGAAATAGGAGCCGGAATCCTCGTCCTTGAGGCCGTTCATGGTCAGCGTCACCGAGCTCTGCCCGATGTCCCTGGAGATCGTGAACCGGCCCTTGACCGAATCCGCGTACCAGGTGCTGCCGTACCTGTTGATCGCTGCGACCGATTCCAGCCCCTGCCCGGGCCTCTGTCGAACCCATTCCATGGCAAAATTGCCAAAATCGAAGCCGGATGCTCGGCAGAGGAGGCGCAGGGAGCCCCCGGGGGGCTGGAGGTGCCCCCGGGCTCCAGCAGGGTCACGGCCGCTCCCCCAGCCCCAAACCTTCGCTGCTTCTGCCCCAAATTCCCTTGGCCTGGCCCCAAATCTCCAACAGAGGTTTCCTGCGTGGAAAATTTCCTTAAACCCTGCAATGAGCCCCGATCCAGCCATTGATTAATTGGACACCTCCTCCTGACTTTGGCACGGCCTCATCCCCATCTCCCCTTGTTCCCTTTGGGGCTGCGGGCGGCCGTGACCCTGCTGGAGCCCGGGGGCACCTCCAGCCCCCCGGGGGCTCCCTGCGCCTCCTCTGCCGAGGCTCCGGGTTCAGTTTCGGGAATTTTGGGATGTACTGGATCCGCCAGAGGCCTGGGCAGGGGCTGGAGTTCATTGCAGGGATCACCAACAATGCTGGTTGGACCGGCTACGCGCCGTCGGTCAAGGGCCGGTTCACGATCTCCAGGGACATCGGGCAGAGCTCGGTGACGCTGACCATGAACAGCCTCAAGGACGAGGATTCCGGCTCCTATTTCTGCGCCAGATCTGTCCCTGGTTACTATAATTATGGTGCTGGTTATATCCGGGCGCTGGCCCCTGCTCCCCACCTGTCCCCATTCCCCAGATCCTTCCCTCCAACCCTTGGCCCCATTGTTGACCCCCACGGACCGAAATCTGGCCCTTTTTGGCCCCAAATCTCGACCGTTTGCACCCAGGTTTGGGGATCTTGGTTGAGCCTTGGAGCCAAGAGCTGAGGTTTGGGGCCAGGAGCTGAGACTGGGGCAGAGCCCGTTCAGGGCTGGGACACGGGGACAGGAATGGGGTCAGGGCTCAGGGTGAGGGGAAGGGTCTGGGACACGGGGACAGGAGGGGGACACGGGGATGGGGTCAAAATGATAGGCAACAGTCTCCCAACCAGTTCCATCATCAACAGCAGATCTGGCACAGAAATAGGAGCCGGAATCCTCGTCCTTGAGGCTGTTCATGGTCAGCGTCACCGAGCTCTGCCCGTTGTCCCTGGAGATCCTGAACCGGCCCTTGACCAATGGGGCGTACGCGGTACTGCCACTGGTGGTGATCCCCGCGAGCCACTCCAGCCCCTGCCCGGGCCTCTGGCGGATCCAGTACAGGGTGGAACCTCTAAAACTGAACCCGGATGCTCGGCAGAGGAGGCGCAGGGAGCCCCCGGGGGGCTGGAGGTGCCCCCGGGCTCCAGCAGGGTCACGGCCGCCCGCAGCCCCAAAGGGAACAAGGGGAGATGGGCACAAGAAACCTGATTGGTCCAGGGCCTCCAAGTGGGCGTGGCCTGCTGGGAAAAGGGGGCGGGACCCACGTGGGAGGAGGAGGATGAACGGCAAGGTTCCCAGTTTGGGGCCCAGGGTCAGGGTTTGGGTCCAGGGCTGAGCTTTGGCCGTGCCCATCTCCCCTTGTTCCCTTTGGGGCTGCGGGCGGCCGTGACCCTGCTGGAGCCCGGGGGCACCTCCAGCCCCCCGGGGGCTCCCTGCGCCTCCTCTGCCGCGGCTCTGGGTTCGATTTCGGGAAATTTGGGATGGGCTGGGCCCGCCAAAGGCCTGGGCAGGGGCTGGAATACGTCGCCAGTATCAGCAGCGGTGGCGGCACCGACTACGCGCCCTCGGTGCAGGGCCGGTTCACGATCTCGAGGGACAACGGGCAGAGCTCGGTGACGCTGACCATGAACAGCCTCAAGGACGAGGATTCCGGCTCCTATTTCTGTGCCAAACATGCCGATGTTCACTATGATAATCCTGCTGCTGAGGGTTTTGACCCTGTCCATGTCCCCGTTTCCCCTCCTGTCCCTGTTCCCCAGACCCTTTCCCCAAAGCCCAAGCCCTGACCCCATTCCTGACCCTCTGCCCCAGCCCTGCTCTGGCCCTGCCCCAAATGTCACCTCTGGGCCACACTCAGTGCCCTTGTTCTCCAAATTATATTCAATTTTTCAAAATTTTGGACAAAGGTTCAGTTATGGTGTCAAGATTTTTAATTTTGGCCCAAAAGTCCCGATGTGAGGCCAACGGGCCAGATTTGGGTGCGTGGCTGTGACTCGGTGCCAGCAGGGGAGATTTGGGGTAAAACTGGACAAGTCTGGGGGCAACGGTTGGGATTTGGGGGCCAAGGCTGAGCTGAGCGTGGAACCGGCCCTGATTTGGGGCCAGGAGCTGAGATTTGGGGCAGAGCCCGTTCACAGCTGGGACACAGGGACAGGAACGGGGTCAGGGCTTGGGGTGTGGGGGAAGCGTCTGGGGAACGGGGACAGGGACAGGGCCGAGAACACCATCACCAACATCAGCACCAGAAGCGGCACAACAACTGTAAACACCCTTGGCACAGAAATAGGAGCCGGAATCCTCATCCTTGAGGCTGTTCATGGTCAGCGTCACCGAGCTCTGCCCGTTGTCCCTGGAGATCCTGAACCGGCCCTTGACTGAGGGCGCGTAGCCAATGTTGCCACCATCGTTGCTGATCCCTGCCATGAATTCCAGCCCCTGCCCAGGCCTCTGGCGCATCCAGCCCATATTGAATTTCCCAAAATCAAACCCGGATGCGCGGCAGAGGAGGCGCAGGGAGCCCCCGGGGGGCTGGAGGTGCCCCCGGGCTCCAGCAGGGTCACGGCCGCCCCCAGCCCCAAAGGGAACAAGGGGAGATGGGGATGAGGCCGTGCCAAAGTCAGGAGGAGGTGTCCCATTAATCAATGGTGGATCGGGGCTCATTGCAGGGTTTAAGGAAATTTTCCATACAGGAAACCTCTGCTGGAGATTTGGGGCCAGGCCAAGGGAATTTGGGGCAGAAGCAGGGAAGGTTTGGGGCTGGGGGAGCGGCCGTGACCCTGCTGGAGCCCGGGGGCACCTCCAGCCCCCCGGGGGTTCCCTGCGCCTCCTCTGCCGAGCATCCGGGTTCAGTTTTGGGAGTTTTGCCATGAGCTGGGTCTGCCAGAGGCCCGGGCAGGGGCTGGAATACATCGCAGATATCAGCAGCAGTGGCAGCACCTTCTACGCATCCTCGGTCAAGGGCCGGTTCAGGATCTCCAGGGACAACGGGCAGAGCTCGGTGACGCTGACCATGAACAGCCTCAAGGACGAGGATTCCGCCGTCTATTTCTGTGCCAAATATTCTAGTCCTGGTACTTGTACTGCTTGTGTTGACCATGCCGGTGGTGCCACCCCTGTCTGAGCCCCTCTTGTCCCCACTCCCCAGACCCTTCCCCCAAATCTCAGCCCCTGACCCCATTCTTGACCCTTTGCCCCAGGTCTCCCCCATTTCCACCAATGGCGACCAAAGACCCCAAACCCCAACTGGTTCTGCCCCAAACCCAACCGCTTTGGCCCCAAAACTCGCCCGATTCTGCCCCAAATCCCCACTTGGGGCCCCAAACCTCAGCCCTTGGCCATTGATCCTCCTCCAGCCTCTGCACCAAAGCTCAGCGCTGGGCCCGGGGCTGGGGACACGAATTCGGTCACCAGGAGTGGGGACGAGGGCTGGGACTGGGGGCAGGGTCTGGGCTTTGGGGACATTTGGGGACACAGCGATGGGTGCTGGGCTAAATGCCCCACAACCAGCCCAGCACCGTCACTGCAACCAGCAGGAGCAGCACCGTAATCATCAGCAGATTTGGCACAGAAATAGGAGCCGGAATCCTCGTCCTTGAGGCTGTTCATGGTCAGCGTCACCGAGCTCTGCCCGTTGTCCCTCGAGATCGTGAACCGGCCCTTGACCGAGGGCGCGTAGAAGGTGCCACCAGTGTCATGGATCCCGGCGAGCCACTCCAGCCCCTGCCCGGGCCTTTGGCGGATCCAGAACATCCCAAATTTCCCAAAATCAAACCCGGAGCTGCGGCAGAGGAGGCGCAGGGAGCCCCCGGGGGGCTGGAGGTGCCCCCGGGCTCCAGCAGGGTCACGGCCGCTCCCCCAGCCCCAAACCTTCGCTGCTTCTGCCCCAAATTCCCTTGGCCTGGCCCCAAATCTCCAACAGAGGTTTCCTGCATGGAAAATTTCCTTAAACCCTGCAATGAGCCCCGATCCAGCCATTGATTAATTGGACACCTCCTCCTGACTTTGGCACGGCCTCATCCCCATCTCCCCTTGTTCCCTTTGGGGCTGGGGGCGGCCGTGACCCTGCTGGAGCCCAGGGGCACCTCCAGCCCCCCGGGGGCTCCCTGCGCCTCCTCTGCCGCACATCCGGGTTCAGTTTTGGGAATTTTGGCATGCAGTGGGTCCGCCAGAGACATGGGCAGGGGCTGGAGTGGCTCGCAGGGATCTGGAGCGATGGTTCCGGCACCGGCTACGCGCCCTCGGTGCAGGGCCGGTTCAGGATCTCCAGGGACATCGGGCAGAGCTCGGTGACGCTGACCATGAACAGCCTCAAGGACGAGGATTCTGGGACCTATTTCTGCGCCAAATCTACTGGTGCTGGTGCTTTTTGGGGTGCTTATGGTGCTGCTGATATTGACTGCGCCGGCCATGACGCCATGACCCCATTCCCAGCCAGCACCACCATCAGCACCGTCACCGTCTGCATCCCTGGCACAGGAACAGGACCCGGAATCCTCGTCCGTGAGGCCGTTCATGGTCAGCGTCACCGAGCTCTGCCCGTGGTCCCTGCAGATCCTGACCCTGCCCTTGACCCATGGAACGTTCCAGGCGAATCCCCCCTTGGGCCCATCTGCCTCTCTCAGCGTGGAGCCCTCGGTCCAGATCAATTTGAGCAATTTAATTTCCCAACACTTTCCTGTGGTTTTTGGGGGGATAAAAAAGGGTTTTTCCTGCAGAGCCCCAAGGGAGGATTTCAGCCCCAAACCCAGGGAGCGGCCCCCGGACATCCCGGCCGGTGAGGAGGAAGGGCAGCCCCAGGTGGGAGGAGGAGGAGGAGGAGGAGGAGAAGATGCCTCGATTTTGGGGCTCCCCCCAGTTCCTCCCTGGCAGCTGCCGGGGCGCGGCCGGGGCAGGAAAGGAAACAGAAAGTTCCTGGTTTGGGTCGTTTTTAGCGCCGGTGTTTGACAGAGGGGAGTTCAGCTGCCGGGCGCCTCAGCAGAGCCGCAGCTGCACAAAAAGCTTTGGGCCCAAAGCGCCCCGGGCTGAGCCCCATGGCGAGCTGGGAGGGAGGGGAAGGGCCAGAGCGGGGAGAAATGGGCAAAAAACTGGGGGGAAGCCCTGGGTTGGAGCAGCCGGGGCGGAGTTTGGGGGAAAATGGTGAAGATTTGAGAAACGGGGCTGGGAATTGAGGGAAGGATCAGAGGATTTGGGGATTCTTGGGAACAGAGAGGAGAGGGCCTGGGGCCAGAACCACCATCAACACCATAACCAGCAGCAGCAGGATAAACACAACCACTGCTGAAACATTTGGCGCAGAAATAGGAGCCGGAATCCTCGTCCTTGAGGCTGTTCATGGTCAGCGTCACCGAGCTCTGCCCGTTGTCCCTGGAGATCCTAAACCGGCCCTTGACCGAGGGCGCGTAGCTGGTGCTGGAACCATCGCTCCTGATCCCCGCGACGTATTCCAGCCCCTGCCTGGGCCTCTGGCGGATCCAGAACATGGTGAAACTGCCGAAACTGAACCCGGAGCCGCGGCAGAGGAGGCGCAGGGAGCCCCCGGGGGGCTGGAGGTGCCCCCGGGCTCCAGCAGGGTCACGGCCGCCCGCAGCCCCAAAGGGAACAAGGGGAGATGGGCACGGCCAAAGCTCAGCCCTGGACCCAAACCCTGACCCTGGGCCCCAAACTGGGACCCTTGCAGTTCATCCTCCTCCTCCCAGCTGGGTCCTGCCCCCTTTTCCAAGCAGGCCACGCCCACTTTGAGGCCCTCGGCCAATCAGATTTATCATGGCCATCTCCCCTTTTTCCCTTTGGGGCTGCGGGCGGCCGTGACCCTGCTGGAGCCCGGGGGCACCTCCAGCCCCCCGGGGGCTCCCTGCGCCTCCTCTGCCGAGCATCCGGCTTCGATTTTGGGAAATTTGGGATGCAATGGATCCGCCAGAGACCTGGGCAGGGGCTGGAATGGGTTGCAGGGATCCAAAGCGATGGTGGCAACCCCAGGTACGCGCCCTCGGTGCAGGGCCGGTTCAGGATCTCCAGGGACAATGGGCAGAGCTCGGTGACGCTGACCATGAACAGCCTCAAGGACGAGGATTCCGCCGTCTATTTCTGTGCCAAATGTGATTTTTCTGGCTGTGATTATGAAGCTTATCGTATTGGCGTTGGTTTCACCCCGGCCTTTGTTGTTGGGTTCCCAAATGTCCCCAAACCCCAGACCCTTCCCCCAAACCTCACCCCCTGCCCCAGCCCTGCCCCTTTGTCCCCATTTCCCCCCATGGCCAGCACTGACCCCAAACCCTCGCCTGCTCCAGCCCCAAACTCAACCATTGGCCCCAAACCTTCACCCCGAGCCTTGGTCCCAGCCCTGCCCCCTTTGCACCAACGCTGCCCCATGGGCCCCAAACCCTCCCCTGGCTCCGGCCCCACACTCAGCTCTGGGCCCCACATCTCAGCCTCGCGCCGCGAGTTTTGGGGCCAAAGCAGTTGGGTTTGGGGCAGAACCAGTTGGGGTTTGGGGTCTTTGGTCGCCATTGGTGGAAATGGGGGAGACCTGGGGCAAAGGGTCAAGAATGGGGTCAGGGGCTGAGATTTGGGGGAAGGGTCTGGGGATTGGGGACAAGAGGGGCTCAGACAGGGGCGGCGACACCACCGGCATGGGCAATATAAGCAGCAGCAGCATCAGCACCCCAACCAGCGACAGCGGGTTTGGCACAGAAATAGACGGCGGAATCCTCGTCCTTGAGGCTGTTCATGGTCAGCGTCACCGAGCTCTGCCCGTTGTCCCTGGAGATCGTGAAACGGCCCCGCACCGAGGGCGCGTATTCGGTGTTGGAACCATCGCTCCTGATCCATGCAACGAATTCCAGGCCCTGCCCAGGCCTCTGGCGGATCCATTGCATGGCAAAATTCCCAAAATCAAAGCCGGATGCTTGGCAGAGGAGGCGCAGGGAGCCCCCGGGGGGCTGGAGGTGCCCCCGGGCTCCAGCAGGGTCACGGCCGCCCGCAGCCCCAAAGGGAACAAGGGGAGATGGGCACGGCCAAAGCTCAGCCCTGGACCCAAACCCTGACCCTGGGCCCCAAACTGGGACCCTTGCAGTTCATCCTCCTCCTCCCACGTGGGTCCTGCCCCGTTTCCCAGCAGGCCACACCCACTTTGGGGCTCTGAACCAATCAGGTTTTTCGTGCCCATCTCCCCTTGTTCCCTTTGGGGCTGCGGGCGGCCGTGACCCTGCTGGAGCCCGGGGGCACCTCCAGCCCCCCGGGGGCTCCCTGCGCCTCCTCTGCCAAGCATCCGGGTTCAGTTTTGGACAATTTGGGATGGGCTGGTATCGACAGAGGCCT
This sequence comes from Agelaius tricolor, assembly GCF_023055355.1. Taxonomy (NCBI): domain Eukaryota; kingdom Metazoa; phylum Chordata; class Aves; order Passeriformes; family Icteridae; genus Agelaius; species Agelaius tricolor. The sequence goes on along the minus strand of NW_027269424.1, from coordinate 38,903 downwards.
GGACAGGGGCTGGAGTTCATTGCACAGATCAACACTGCTGGCACCACCCACTATGGCGAATTGGTCAAGGGCCGGTTCAGGATCTCCAGGGACAACGGGCAGAGCTCGGTGACGCTGACCATGAACAGCCTCAAGGACGAGGATTCCGGCTCCTATTTCTGCGCCAAGGATTCTTATGGTGGCTGGAACGCTGCCCATGCCATGGCTTTAACTCCCGGAGGCTGCGTTGGTGTTTGGGGTTCTGTCCCCATCCCTGTCCCCAGACCCTTCCCCCAAACCTCCCAGACCCAACCCCGAGCCTTTGGTCCCAGCCCTGCCCCCTTTGCACCAACGCTGCCCCATGGGCCCCAAACCCTCCCCTGGTTCCGGCCCCACACTCAGCTCTTGGCCCCAAATCTCAGCCTCGCGCCCCAAAAGCGCCCAAAGGGCCCCGATCTGGGCACAGCGGGGGAGGTTTGGGGCAGCGGCTGCGGCCGGGAGCCCCAAGTGGGGATTTGGGGCAGAATCGGGCGAGTTTTGGGGCCAAACCGGTTGGGTTTGGGGCAGAACCAGTTGGGGTTTGGGGTCTTTGGTCACCATTGGTGGAAATGGGGGAGACCTGGGGCAAAGGGAGAAGAATGGGGTCAGGGGCTGAGATTTGGGGGAAGGGTCTGGGGAGTGGGGACAAGAGGGGCTCAGACAGGGGTGGCGACACCACCGGCATGGGCAATATAAGCAGCAGCATCAGCACCCCAATAACCAGCACCAGCATCAGCAGCTTTGGCACAGAAATAGATGGCGGAATCCTCGTCCTTGAGGCTGTTCATGGTCAGCGTCACCGAGCTCTGCCCGTTGTCCCTGGAGATCGTGAACCGGCCCTTGAACGATGACGGGTATCTGGTTTCACCATCGTAGTCAATCCCTGCGACGTATTCCAGCCCCTGCCCAGGCCTTTGGCGGATCCACATTAGACTGGTTTGTCCAAAACTGAACCCGGAGCCGCGGCAGAGGAGGCGCAGGGAGCCCCCGGGGGGCTGGAGGTGGCCCTGGGCTCCAGCAGGGTCACGGCCGCCCGCAGCCCCAAAGGGAACAAGGGGAGATGGGCACGGCCAAAGCTCAGCCCTGGACCCAAACCCTGACCCTGGGCCCCAAACTGGGACCCTTGCAGTTCATCCTCCTCCTCCCGGGTGGGTCCTGCCCCTTTTCCCTGCAGGCCACACCCACTTTGGGGCCCCCGACCAATCAGGTTTCTCGTGCCCATCTCCCCTTGTTCCCTTTGGGGCTGGGGGAGCGGCCGTGACCCTGCTGGAGCCCGGGGGCACCTCCAGCCCCCCGGGGGCTCCCTGCGCCTCCTCTGCCGCGGCTCCGGCTTCGATTTCAGCCGTTCTGATCTGCACTGGATCCGCCAGAGGCCCGGGCAGGGGCTGGAATGGGTCGCAGCCATCGACAGCCACGGCGGCTCCTACCAGGCGCCCTCACTGCGGGGCCAGGTCAGCATCTCCAGGGACAAAGGGCAGAGCTCCATGGCCCTGACCATGAACGGCCTCAAGGACGAGGATTCCGGCTCCTATTTCTGCGCCAAAGAGTCCAGTGCTAACATTGCTGCTGGGGCCCTGGAATCTATTGACCCTGGCCCCATGAGTCCCCACCTGTCCCCATTCCCCAGGTGCTTCCCTCCAACCCCTGGCCCCATTGTTGACCCCCACGGACCCAAATCTGGCCCTTTTTGGCCTCAAATCTCGACCATTCACACCCAGGGTTGGGGACCTTGGTTGAGCCTTGGAGCCAAGAGCTGAGGTTTGGGGCCAGGAGCTGAGATTGGGGCAGAGCCAGTGCAGGGTTGGGACACGGGGACAGGGATGGGGTCAGGGCTTGGGGTGTGGGGAAGGGTCTGGGACACGGGGACAGGGGGGGACACGGGGACAGCGGTCAATATTATAAGCAACAGCATAACCCCAACCAGCAGCAGAACCCTTGGCACAGAAATAGGAGCCGGAATCCTCGTCCTTGAGGCTGTTCATGGTCAGCGTCACCGAGCTCTGCCCGTTGTCCCTCGAGATCGTGAATCGACCCTTGACCGAGGATGCGTAGTCGGTGCCGCCACCATTGCTGTTGATACTGGCGACGTATTCCAGCCCCTGCCCGGGCCTCTGGCGGACCCAGCCCATCCCAAAGTTCCCGAAACTGAACCCGGATGCTCGGCAGAGGAGGCGCAGGGAGCCCCCGGGGGGCTGGAGGTGCCCCCGGGCTCCAGCAGGGTCACGGCCGCTCCCCCAGCCCCAAACCTTCGCTGCTTCTGCCCCAAATTCCCTTGGCCTGGCCCCAAATCTCCAGCAGTGGTTTCCTGCATGGAAAATTTCCTTAAACCCTGCAATGAGCCCCGATCCACCATTGATTAATTGGACACCTCCTCCTGACTTTGGCACGGCCTCATCCCCATCTCCCCTTGTTCCCTTTGGGGCTGCGGGCGGCCGTGACCCTGCTGGAGCCCGGGGGCACCTCCAGCCCCCCGGGGGCTCCCTGCACCTCCTCTGCTGCGCATCCGGCTTCGATTTTGGCAATTTTGCCATGGAATGGGTTCGACAGAGGCCCGGGCAGGGGCTGGAGTGGGTCGCAGCGATCAACAGGTACGGCAGCACCTGGTACGCGGATTCGGTCAAGGGCCGGTTCACGATGTCCAGGGACATCGGGCAGAGCTCGGTGACGCTGACCATGAACGGCCTCAAGGACGAGGATTCCGGCTCCTATTTCTGCGCCAAAGATGCTGGCAATAGTTGGGGTGGTGCTGCTGATGATCATTGTGACCGCAGCCCCATCTCAGTGTCCCCACCTGTCCCCAAACCCCAGACCCTTCCCCCAAACCTCACCCCCTGCCCCAGCCCTGCCCCTTTGTCCCCATTTCCCCCCATGGCCAGCACTGACCCCAAACCCTCGCCTGCTCCAGCCCCAAACTCAACCATTGGCCCCAAACCTTCACCCCGAGCCTTGGTCCCAGCCCTGCCCCCTTTGCACCAACGCTGCCCCATGGGCCCCAAACCCTCCCCTGGCTCCCGCCCCACACTCAGCTCTTGGCCCCACATCTCAGCCTCGCGCCCCAAAAGCGCCCAAAGGGCCCCGATCTGGGCACAGCGGGGGAGGTTTGGGCCAGCGGCTGCGGCCGGGAGCCCCAAGTGGGGATTTGGGGCAGAATCGGGCGAGTTTTGGGGCCAAACCCGTTGGGTTTGGGGCAGAACCAGTCGGGGTTTGGGGTCTTTGGTCGCCATTGGTGGAAATGGGGGAGACCTGGGGCAAAGGGTCAAGAATGGGGTCAGGGGCTGAGATTTGGGGGAAGGGTCTGGGGAGTGGGGACTGGAGGGGCTCAGACAGGGGCGGCGACACCACCAGCATGGGCAATATAAGCAGCAAAAGGACCAGCACGAACACGAGCACCCTTGGCACAGAAATAGGTGACGGAATCCTCGTCCTTGAGGCTGTTCATGGTCAGCGTCACCGAGCTCTGCCCGTTGTCCCTGGAGATCCTGAACCGGCCCTGCACCGAGGGCGCGTAGCTGGTGTCACCACCATTGCTGCTGATACTTGCCACGAATTCCAGCCCCTGCCCAGGCCTCTGGCGGATCCAGAACATCCAAAAACTCCCAAAATCGAAGCCGGAGCCTCGGCAGAGGAGGCGCAGGGAGCCCCCGGGGGGCTGGAGGTGCCCCCGGGCTCCAGCAGGGTCACGGCCGCCCGCAGCCCCAAAGGGAACAAGGGGAGATGGGCACGGCCAAAGCTCAGCCCTGGACCCAAACCCTGACCCTGGGCCCCAAACTGGGACCCTTGCAGTTCATCCTCCTCCTCCCACGTGGGTCCTGCCCCGTTTCCCAGCAGGCCACACCCACTTTGGGGCTCTGAACCAATCAGGTTTTTCGTGCCCATCTCCCCTTGTTCCCTTTGGGGCTGCGGGCGGCCGTGACCCTGCTGGAGCCCGGGGGCACCTCCAGCCCCCCGGGGGCTCCCTGCGCCTCCTCTGCCGCGGCTCCGGCTTCGATTTCGGGAAATTTGGGATGGGCTGGATGCGCCAGAGGCCCGGGCAGGGGCTGGAATTCGTGGCCAGTATCAGCAGCGATGGTGGCAGCACCGGCTACGCGGATTCGGTCAAGGGCCGGTTCACGATCTCCAGGGACAACGGGCAGAGCTCGGTGACGCTGACCATGAACAGCCTCAAGGACGAGGATTCCGGCTCCTATTTCTGTGCCAAACGCAGCAATGCTTATGCTGCTAATGCAGTTACTGGTGCTGTTTTTGCCGTCGGTGCTGGTGGTGACCATGACCGTTGCCAAACGTCTCCAATCCCAGCGATCCTTCCCCAAATCCCAGCCCTTCCCCTCAAATCATCACCATTTTCCCCCAAACTCTGCCCCTGCTGCCCCAAATCTTTGCTTCCCCCCAGTTTTGCCCATTTCACCCAAATCTTCTCCAGCTCCCTGGGCCCTGATTGGTCGAGCCTGTGCAGAGGCGGGGCCGGCAGGAGTGTTTCAGTGTCAGAGCCGGGGCTGGGCCGGAGCCTTGGCCAAACTCCCCGGATTTTTGGTGGTTTTTAGGGGTGAAATCCTGCGGGTTTGGGGCGTGAGGGGAAATCTCCATTTGGGATTTTTCCATGGGCCGGGGCAGAGCCAAGGTGCCCCAGTTCAAGCCCGGGATTGCAGCGTCTGGGCCCGGCCAGGAACGTGTCAGGATTTGGGGCAAAAGTGGGAAATTTTGGGGATGAAGGCTGGAACTGGAGGACGTGGGGGAAGGTTTGGGGCCAAGAGCTGAATTTTAGGGTCAGTGGTCAAATTTTGTGCCGAATAAGGAGAAAGAGTCAAGAATGTGGACAACGTCTGAGGTTTGGTTGAAAAATTGAGAGTTTGGGGACTCTGCCATGGGAAGGGAGCAAAAAACGAGAGCTCAATGCCATCGAGGGCATCGTCACCATAACCAGCAGCAGGAACACAACCGGAGCAAGAAGCTTTGGCACAGAAATAGGAGCCGGAATCCTCGTCCTTGAGGCTGTTCATGGTCAGCGTCACCGAGCTCTGCCCGTTGTCCCTGGAGATCCTGAACCGGCCCCGCACCGAGGGCGCGTAGTTGGTGTAAGCACCATCGCTGCTGATTCTCGCGATGTATTCCAGCCCCTGCCTGGGTCTCTGGCGGACCCAGCCCATCCCAAAATTGCCAAAATCGAAGCCGGATGCGCGGCAGAGGAGGCGCAGGGAGCCCCCGGGGGGCTGGAGGTGCCCCCGGGCTCCAGCAGGGTCACGGCCGCCCGCAGCCCCAAAGGGAACAAGGGGAGATGGGGATGAGGCCCCGGCTCCGGGCCTGTCCGGATTTTTGGGGTAAAACTGGACCAGTCCGGGGGCAGTGGTTGGGATTTGAGGGACGAGGCTGAGCTCAGGGGGAAAGCGGCCCTGATTTGGGGCCAGGAGTGGAGATTTGGGGCCAATAACGGAGATTTGGGGCCAATAATGAAGATTTGGGGCCTAGAGTGGAGATTTGGGGCCAAGAATGCAGATTTGGGTCCCATAATGGAGATTTGGGGCCAAAGGCTGAGATTTGGGGCCTAGAGTGGAGATTTGGGGCCAATAATGAATATTTGGGGCCAAAAATGAAGATTTGAGGCCCAGAGTGGAAATTTGGGACCCAGAGTGGAGATTTGGGGCCAAAAGCTGAGATTTGGGGCCTAGAGTGGAGATTTGGGGCCAAGATTGAAGATTTGGGGCCAAGAGTGGAGATTTGGGGCCAAGAGTGGAGATTTGGGGCCAATAACAGAGATTTGAGGCCCAGAGTGGAGATTTGGGGCCAAAAGCTGAGATTTTGGGCCCCGAATGAAGATTTGGGGCCAATAATGAAGTTTTGGGGCCAAGAATGAAGATTTGGGGCCAAGATTGGAGATTTGGGGCCAAGCATGAAGATTTAGGGCCAGGAGTGGAGATTTGGGGCCAATAATGAAGATTTGGGGCCAGGAGTGAAGATTTGGGGCCAAAAGCTGAGATTTGGGGCCTAGAGTGGAGATTTGGGGCCAGGAGCGGAGATTTGGGGCCAAAAGTTGAGATTTGGGGCCCAGAATGAAGATTTGGGGCCAATACTGGAGATTTTGGGGCCAATACCGGAGATTTGGGGCCCCCAGCAGGTGCCGGGAGCTGCAGCTGCAGCCGAGCCCCGAAAGTGAAACCGGGGCCATTTGGGGCCTTTTCGGGGCCATTTGGGGCCTTTTCGGGGCCTTTGGGGATTTCGGGGCCTTTTCGGGGCCTTTGGGGATTTTGGGGCCTTTTTGGGGATCCCCGAGGGCGGCGCCGGGGCCGGAACGGGGAGAGAAAAACCCGGGGAGGCTTCGGGGGCAGCACCGGGCGAGGCTGGGCCTGGCTGGGGGCATTTCAGTGGGAATTTAATTTGGATTTAATTTTATTTAAGTTTTATTTCATTTTTATTTCATTTTTATTTTATTTTTATTTCATTTTTAAATAATTTCGATTTAATTTTAATTTAATTGTTATATAATTTTTATTTCATTTTTATTTAATTTTTATTTAATTTTGATATAATTTTTATTTAATTTTAATTTAATTTTTATATAATTTTTGTATAATTTTAATTTAATTTTAATTTAATTTTAATTAATTTTAATTTTATTTTAATTTAATTTTTATTTTGTTTTTATATAATTTTTATATAATTTTATTTAATTTTTATATAATTTTTATTTAATTTTTATTTAATTTTTATTTAACTTTTATTTAATTTTTATTTAATTTTTATTTAATTTTTATTTTATTCCTATTTTACTTCTATTTTATTCCTATTTTATTCCTATTTTATTCCTATCTTATTTCTATTTTCTATTCTAATTTTAATTTTTTTTTAATTTTATTTTTTCCTTTATTTCTATTTTTTATTTTAATTTTAATGTTATTTTATATTTGAAATTCACTTTTAACTTTAATTTAAATTTAATGATTATTTTATTTCTATTTGTAAATTTTACTTTTATTTTTTTAGCTTTAATTTTAACTAATTTAAAAGAATTTAAATTTTAACAACAATTTTATTTATAGTTTTATTTTTTATTTTATTTTCATTTAATTTTTAGTTTTTCTTTTTCTTTTCCAATTAAATTTGGATTTTATTTCATTATTTATTTTATTTTGAATTTTAACTTTAATTTTAATTTATTTATAATTTAATTTTTATTTTTAATACTACTTTTAATTTTAATTTTCTTTTAATTTTTCTGTTTATTTTTATTTTATTTTCAATTTTAATTTTATTTCTAAATTTAAATTTAATTTTATTTTTCGTATTAATTTAATTTTAAATTGTATTTTTTATTTTGTTTTTAATTTTAATTTTATTGCTAAATGTAATTTCAGACTTAATTTGAAGTTTAATTTTATTTTTAATTTTTATGTTTATTTTGATCTTTTTAAAATTTTGTTTTAAAGTTGAATTTTAACTTTAATTTTGTTTTAATTTTTTATTTTGATTTATTTTAATTTTCATCTAAAATTAAATTTTTAATTTTAGCTTGAATAATTTTATTTTAAATCTTAAGTTATTATTTTATTTCTTTTTTAAAATTTATATTTTTATTTTCAATTCTAATTTAAATTTTACCCTAAATTTTATTGGTAAGTTGATTTTTATTTCACTTTTGTTTTAAACTTAATTTTAATTTTACTTTTAATTTTCATTTTTACTGAATTTAAATTCTTGCCAATTTTGGAACTTTTAATTCCGATTTTTGTGATTTTCTGCTATTATTGGTTTCTATTTGAATTTTTGAAATTTAATTAAGATTTTAAATTAATTGACTTTAATTTAGTTTAATTTAATTAACTTGATTTAATTTAGTTTAACTTAGTTTAAATTAGTTTAATTTTACTTTATTTTAATTCATTTCAATTTAATTTTATTTTTATTAAGTTTTAGTTTAATTTAATTTAGTTGAAGTTTTATTTTATTTTTATTTAATTTAGTTTAATTTAATTTAATTTTGTTTTATTTTTTTAACTCAATAATTTAAAATTTAAATGATTTAAATTAGAAGTAAATTAATTTTTAAATTTATTTTATTTCATTTATTTAATTACTTTTATACCTAATTCCTTCCATTAATAATTCCTTAACTTTGTTTATTTGAGGTTTATTATTGACAATAGATTTTAATTTATATTTTTAATTTTTTAATAATAGTAATACTTAAATAATGAAATCGTATTATTATTAAATAATATTTATTTTATTTTATTTTATTAATTTAATTTAATTTATTTTTATTTTATTTTATTTTATTTCATTTTATTTTATTAATTTAATTTAATTTAATTTAATTTAATTTAATTTAATTTAATTAATTTTATTTTATTTTATTTTATTAATTTAATTTAATTTTATTTTATTTTATTTTATTTATAATTTTTAAATTTTTATTTCAATATTTTACCAGATTCCTTTCTTCCTCCTATTTATTCCACCCATTAAATTCAATTCCCTTTTATTCCTCGGCATTAATTAAGAATTTTTAATAAAAAATCAAAAATTTCGTTTTTTTCCTTGGTTTTCTTCGTTATTTTCCATTTTTGCCATTGGAACGTTCGGGGCTTTGGGGGAATAAATGAAATAAAATGGAATTAAAGGGAATTAAAAAATTGGGGAAAAAAAGACATAAAATAAAATTAAATGTTCAATAAAATAAAAGAATTCATCGTATTTGGGTTTTATTTTATTTTATTTTATTTTGTTTTATTTTATTTTATTTTTTAATTTTATTTTATTAAATCTTATTATTTTATCACTATTTATAAATTTTTATTTTATTTTTATTTTATTTTATTAAAACTTACTATTGTATCACTATTTACAAATTTTTATTTTATTTTAATTTAATTTAATTTTATTTCATCTTATTTATTAAAATTTATTTTTCTTATTTATAGAATTATTTAATTTTAAAATTTTAATTTTATTTTCTTACTTTATTTTTAAAAAATTTATTATTTTATCATTATTTGCATTTTAATAAAATTTAATTGATTAAATTTCTTTTTGTTATTATTTGTATTATTTATTTTTAAAAATAATTTAATTTAATTTTATAATTTCGTGGTATTATTTAAATTATTAATTTATTTTTAAAAAGTTATTAAAATTAAAATTAATTAAAAATAAAATTAAAATTAAATTAATAAATTAATATAAAATAAGTTTAAAATAGTATAAATTAAATTAAAATGTAAAATAAAATAAAATAAAATAAAATTTAAATAAAATAAAATAAAAATAATAAAAAAAATTAAAATAAAATAAAATAAAATAAAATAAAATAAAATAAAATAAAATAAAATAAAACGTGATTAAAAATAAATGGCAGAAAATAAAGGAAATAAAAGAAAAAGAAAAACCGAACTAAAAATGAAATAAAATAAAAATGACGGGAAATAAACAGAAGAAATGGAATTAATATTTTTAATTTTAATAATAAAAAATTGAATTAAATTAAATTAAAAAAGTGGAAGAATCAAAATTGAAAAAAGGGAATGAAAATAAAGTTATAAAAATAGAAAATGGCGAAACCAGAGGCAGGAAATTGATGCAAATGAAGGAGGAAATGGGTGAAAAACAGAATTAAAAAATCAATTAAAGGAGAGGAATTAAAAAAATAAAGGCGATAAATTGAAATAAATTGAAATAAAATAAAATTAATTAAAGGAATGAACGTAAACCCAGGAAATAAATCCCAAAATTTGGTAAAATAAAAGAAGAAGAATTTAATTTAATTTAATTTAGTTTAATTTAATTTAATTATATTTAATTTAATTTAATTTAATTTAATTTAATTTAATTTAATTTAATAATTTAATTTTAATCTAAGAAAAAATTAAATTAATTTAATTTTTAAAATTAAAAATGAATTTATAGGAAATTAAATAATTAAAATTTTTTCTATTAATTGGAAGTAGATTATAAAAATGTGTATTTTATTAATTTTTATATATAAATTGTATACATTTTTATTAATTGAAATTATCGCAAAAATATCTTGGGTTTTATTACTGAAAAAATTGTGTATTTTTATTTTAAAATGTAATAAGTTTCTAATAATTCTATTAATTAATATGTTTCTATTAATTTAGAAATATCAATTCTTTATTAATAAATAAATTTATAGATTTTTATTAATTGAGAAAATTCATAATTTTTTATTTATAAAATTAATAAATTCACAAAATTGAAATTAATATAATGCATTTATGTGGTTTTATTAATCGAAAAAAATGATACTTTTCACTTTAAAAAGCTAGAAATTTATTTTAATTGAAATTAATAATAAAAATTAAAAATTTAGTTAAAAATAAGTTTATATTACTTGAAATCAAATTAATCACATGTAGCAAACCCCAATTAAACGTAATAAAACCCCAATTAACTCTAATTAAACAAACCAAACGCAAAAAAATAATGAAAATAGGGATAAAACCCCCCATAAATTAATTATATTTAAAAATTAATTAAAACAAACCCGAATCAGCCGTTTCCCGCCTCCCTCTCAGATGCGGGCGCTGATTGGTCGAGCGAAAAGGGCGGGAACCAATCAGCGCCGTGCGCGGGAAGAGCGCCCTTGGCGGGGTAAATCTGCCCGGTGACGGCTTCTGATTGGTCCGGAGGGGCCCGCGGGAGCCAATCAGAGGCGGGGATCTCCGTGACACCGCCGGCAATTCACTGAGGGCGGCCCCAAATCCCCCCAAAATCGCCCCAAAATCTCTTCCAGGACTCCCAAAATCCCCTCAGAACGCCCAAATTCAGCCCAAAATATCCCCAGGACCCCAAAAATCCTCACAGAGCTCCGAAATCCCCCCAAAAATCCCTTCTAGACCCCGAAATCCTCTCAGAAGGCCCAAATTCGGCCCAAAATCCTCTCAGAGCTCCAAAATCCCCTCGGAGACCCCAAAATCCCCCAGAATCCCCAAATTCGCCCCAAAAACTCTTCCAGGACTCCGAAATCCCCTCAGAACGCCCAAATTCAGCCCAAAATCCTCTCAGAGCTCAAAAATCCCCTCAGAGACCCCAAAATCCCCCCAGAATCCCCAAATTCGCCCTAAAAATCCCTTCCGGGACCCCGAAATCCCCTCAGAACGCCCAAATTCAGCCCAAAATATCCCCAGGACCACAAAAATCCTCACAGAGCTCCGAAATCCCCCCAAAAATCCCTTCCAGGACCCCGAAATCCCCTCAGAAGGCCCAAATTCGGCCCAAAATCCTCTCAGAGCTCCAAAATCCCCTCAGAGACCCCAAAATCCCCCCAGAATCCCCAAATTCCCCAAAAAATCCCTTCCGGGACCCCAAACTCCCCTCAGAACGCCCAAATTCAGCCCAAAATATCCCCAGGACCACAAAAATCCTCACAGAGCTCCAAAATCCCCCCAAAAATCCCTTCCGGGACCCCGAAATCCCCTCAGAACGCCCAAATTCAGCCCAAAATCCTCTCAGAGCTCCAAAATCTCCTCAGAGACCCCAAAGTCCCCCCAGAATCCCCAAATTCGCCCAAAATCACCTCAGATTCCCCTCAGGATTTGCCAAAATCCTCCCGGAACCCCCCAAATGACCCCAAAATCTCCCTGGGACCCCCAAAATCACCCAAAAAATCTTCAAATCCCCCTTCCCAAAAATTCCTCCAAAGTCTCCACAAAAATTTCACAATTCCCCCCAAATTTGCCCCAAATTCCCCCAAAATATTTGCCAAAATCCCCCCTATAAAAAATCCCCAAATCCCCCTCAAAATCCCCCCTAAAAAATCCCTAAATCCCCCCCAAATCCCTCCCAAAAAATTCCCCAAAATGCCCCAAATCCCCCCCAAAATATCCCCAAATCCCCCCCAAAATCCCTCCCAAAAATTCCCCCAAAATGCCCCAAATCCCCCCCAAAATATCCCCAAATCCCCCCAAAATCCCTCCCAAAAATTTCCCCAAAATGCCCCAAATTCCCCCTAAAAAAATCCCCAAATCCCCCCCAAAATCCCTCCCAAAAATTTCCCCAAGATGCCCCAAATCCCCCTCGAAATCCCCCCTAAAAAATCCCTAAATCCCCCCCAAAATCCCTCCCAAAAATTTCCCCAAAATGCCCCAAATCCACCTCGAAATCCCCCCTAAAAAATCCCCCAATCCCCCCCAAAATCCCTCCCAAAAATTCCCCCAAAATGCCCCAAATCCCCCCCAAATATCCCCAATTCCCCCCAAAATCCCTCCCAAAAATTCCCCCAAAATCCCCCAAATTCCCCCTAAAAAAATCCCCAAATCCCTCCCAAAAATTCCCCCCAAAATTCCCCCAAAATCCCCCAAATCCCCCTCAAAATCCCCCCTAAAAAATCCCCAAATCCCCACCAAAATCCCTCCCAAAAATTCCCCCCAAATGCCCCAAATTCCCCCTAAAAAATCCCCCAAAAATTCCCCCAAAATCCCCCAAATCCACCTCAAATCCCCCCTAAAAAATCCCCAAATCCCCACCAAAATCCGTCCCAAAAATTCCCCCAAAATCCCCCAAATCTGCCCCAAAATCCCCCCTAAAAAATCCCTAAATCCCCCCCAAATCCCTCCCAAAAATTTCCCCAAAATCCCCCAAATCCACCTCAAAATCCCCCCTAAAAATCCCCAAATCCCCCCCAAAATCCCTCCCAAAAATTTCCCCAAAATGCCCCAAATCCCCCTCAAAATCCCCCCTAAAAATCCCTAAATCCCCCCCAAATCCCTCCCAAAAATTTCCCCAAAATCCCCCAAATCCACCTCAAATCCCCCCTAAAAAATCCCCAAATCTCCCCCAAAATCCCCCCTAAAAAATCCCCAAATCCACCCCAAAATCCCTCCCAAAATCCCCCAAAAAACGCCCAAATCCCCCCTCCCCCGGCGGTGACGTCACCGCCTGTAGCGACAGGCGCCCCCTCCCCTCCCGTGACGTCATTTCCCGACCCCGCCCCGTCCATGGCCGAGCCCGGAGGTGCGGAACGGACCCGAAACCGCGCGGATTCACCCCAAAATTCCCGCGGGAAAAAAAAAAAACCAAACCCGGGGTTTGGCGGGAAATTAAGGGTGGGGGAGGGGGGAAGATTTGGCGGGAAAAAACGGGGGGGGTTTGGCGGGAAAAAAAAAAAAGGGGGAGGGGTTTAAGGGGGGTGAAAATTGATTTTTTTGGGGGGGAAAAATGGGAATTTTGGAGGGGAAAATGGGGATTTTTTTTTTGGGGGGGAAAATGGGGAAGTTTGGGAAAAGCCGGGATTTGGGGGGGGGAAAAAACCCGAAATTTTTGGGGGGGAAAAAGGGGGATTTTGGGGGAATAAATGGGATTTTTAAGCGGATTTTTGGGATTTTTTTGGGGGGGAAATTCGGGATTTGGGGGGGAAAAAAACCGGAATTTTTTTGGGGAAAAAAGGGGGATTTTGGGGGAATAAATGGGATTTTTAAACGGATTATTGGGATTTTTTTTGGGGGTGAAATCCGGGATTTGGGGGGGAAAAAACCCGAATTTTTTTTGGGGAAAAAAGGGGGATTTTGGGGGAATAAATGGGATTTTTAAGGGGATTTTTGGGGATTTTTTTGGGGGAGAAAAAGGGATTTATAGGGAAAAAATGGGGATTTTGGGGGACAAAAAAACCCGAATTTTTTGGGGGAAAAAGGGGGGATTTTGGGGCAATAAATGGGATTTTTAACGGGATTTTTGGGGATTTTTTTGAGGGGGAAAAATGGGATTTATAGGTAAAAAAAAAGGGGATTTTGGGGGGAGAAAAAAACCCGATTTTTTTGGGGGGAAAAAAGGGGAATTTTGGGGCAATAAATGGGATTTTTAAGCGGATTTGGGGGGATTTTTTTGGGGGGGAAAAATGGGATTTATAGGGAAAAAATAAAGGGGGATTTTGGGGGGGAAACTCGGGATTTGGGGGGGTTTAAGGGATTTTTGGGGAAAAAAGGGGAATTTTGGGAGAAAAAGTGAAGGTTTGGGGTGGAAAAGGGAGAGTTTGGGGGAAAAAAGCGAATTTTTGGGGAGGGAAAAATGAGGATTTTTGGGGGGATTTTGGGGGAAAAAATCAGGATTTTGGAGGGGGAAAAAGGGTGGAAAAATCAATATTTTGGGGGGGGGAAATGGGAATTTTCGGGGGAAAAATTGGAATTTTGGGGAGGATTTTTTTGGGGGAAAAATGGGGGGTTTTGGGAAAAAAAAAGGGGATTTTGGGAAAAACCAGGATTTGAGGGGAAAAAAAAGGTGAATTTTGGGGAAAAACCCCGGGATTTTGGGGGGATTTGAGGGGGTTTTGGGGGAAAAAAAGTTGGAATTTTTGGGGGATTTTAGGGAATTTTTGGGGGGATTTTAGAGAATTTTTTTGGGAGGAAAAACCCCAGGAGTTTGGGGGAAAAATGGGGATTTTGGGTCGGGGGAAATGGGGAATTTTTGGGGGGGGGGAAATTGGAATTTTGGGGGGATTTTGGGGTTTTTTTTGGGGAATAATTTGGGCTTTTTTTTGGGGAATAATTTCATTTTCTGGGTGATTTTTGGGTGGATTTATTGGTTTTTGAGCAGGAATTTTGCTGATTTTTGGGGGGAAATCAGAAATTTCGGGGGGAAATACGGCAATTTTGGGGTGAACGGTAGTTTTGGGGTAATAATGACAATTTTTGGGTGAAAAATGCCAATTTTGGGGTAATAATGACAAAGCTGTGGTGGAAAACACCAGTTTTGGGGTGAAAAATGAGATTTTTTGACAAATAGTGACAAGTTTAGGGTGACCAATGACAATGCTGGGGTTGAAATGCCAATTTTGGGTTGAAAAATGACAACTTTAGACAAATGACAATTTTGGGCTGAATAATGATAATTTTGGGGCAAAAAATGACAATTTTGGTCCTGGAACAACCCCCCAGTTTCGGGCCGAAACCGCCCAATTTTGGGCCAAAACCGCCCAATTTTCACCTCCCTATTCCCCCCTTGAATAACAACAATTTTTATTTGATTTTGGGGTGAAAAATGACAATTTTGGGGTGAAAAATGACAATTTTAGGATGAGCAATTACAGCTTTGGACAAACAACAGCAACATAATAATAATAGTAATAATAGTAATAATAGTAATAATAATAATAATAATGGTAATAATAATGGTAATAATAATAATAATAATAGCAATAATAATAATAATAATGGTAATAATAATAATAACAACAGGAATGATAGTAATAGTAATAATAATAATAATAATTAAAATTTTGGGGTGAATGATGACAATTTTGGTCCTGGAACAATCCCCCAGTTTTGGGCCAAAACCGCCCAATTTTGGGCCAAAACCACCCAATTTTGGGCCGAAACCACCCAATTTTTGCCTCCCTATCCCCCCCCTTGAACAACAACAATTTTTATGCGATTTTGGGGTGAAAAATGACAATTTTAGGGCGAGCAATTACAACTTTGGACAAACAACAGCAACATAATAATAATAGTAATAATAGTAATAGTAATAATAATAATAATAATAATAATAACAACAACAATAACAATAATTACGATTTTGGGGTGAAAAATGACAATTTTAGGGCGAGCAATTACAACTTTGGACAAACAACGGCAACATCATAATAATAGTAATAATAATGATAATGATAATAATAATAATAATAATAATAATAATAATGGTAGTAATAATAATAATAATAATGGTAGTAATAATAATAATAGTAATTATAATAATAATAATAATTACGATTTTGGGGCAAGTAATGACAATTTTGGTCCCAGAACAACCCCCCAATTTTGGGCCAAAACCGCCCAATTTTGGGCCAAAACCACCCAATTTTCTCCTCTCTAACCCCGCCCCCTTTTCTCTCTCTCTCTCTCCCCTCCCCCAGCCCCCGCCGCCCCCTCCCCCAGCCCGTCCCCGCCCCCGGCCCCGCCCCCGGAGCTGCGGCTGATCCTGGAGGAGCTGCGGCAGCTGCGCCAGCGCCAGCTCCTGCAGATGCAGCTGACGCAGGAGATTTGCCAGCAGCTCCTCCTGCTGGGGGCGCTCGAGATGCCCCCGAAAACCCCGGCCACGCCCCCGCCGCCGCCGGGAAACCCTGCCCCCCGCCGCCGGCCACGCCCCCCGCCCCGCCCGCGCCTGCTGCTGCTGCCCGCCCCCTTCGCCAAACCGCAGCGCCCCGGCGGAGGCGGCATCGCCGTGGCCTTGGCGTCCACCTTGGGCTCCGTGTCGCCGTTGGCGCCTTCGTTGGGTTCTTCGTCGCCGTTGGGGCCAGCGTTGGGTTGTTCATCTTCCAAGAGGTCAACGGGGTCAATGTTTGACTCAACGTTGGGTTTAACGCCATCGTTGGGGTCGACGTTGGGTTCTTCGTCATCGTTGGGGCCGACGTTGGGTTGTTCGTCTTCCAAGAGGTCAACGTTGGACTCAACGTTGGGTTTAACGCCGTCGTTGGGATCAACATTGGGTTCTTCATCATCAGCGGGGCCAGCATTGGGTTCTTCGTCGTTGTCAAGGTCAACGTTGGGTTCTTCATCATCAACGGGGCCAATGTTGGGTTCAGCGCCATCGGTGAAGTCAACGGGGTCAACGTTGGACTCAACTTCGGGTTCTTCGTCATCGTTGGGGTCAATGTTGGGTTCTTTGTCGGCGTTGGGTTCTTCGTCTTCAAAGAGGTCAACGGAGTCAACGTTGGACTCAGCGTTGGGTTCTTCGTCTTCTTTGGGCCCAACCTTGGGGTCTTCATCGCCAATGGGGCCAGGGTTGGGTTCTTTGTCTTCGAAGAGGCCAACGGGGTCAACCTTGGGTGCTTCGTCTTCAGCGAGGTCAACGTTGGGGTCAGCGTTGGGTTGTTCTTCATCGTTGGGGCCGACCTTGGGGTCTTCGTCATCGTTGGGGTCAACGGGGCCAGTTTTGGGTTCAGCCCCATTGATGGGGTCAACGTTGGGTTCTTCATCGTCCGTGAGGTCGACGTTGGGTTCTTCATCATCAACGGGGCCAACGTTGGGTTCAACGCCATTGATGGGGTCAACGTTGGGTTCTTCATCATCAACGGGGTCAACAATGGGCTCTCCGTCATTGTTGAGGTCAATGGGGTCAACATTGGGGTCAACGCCATTGATGGGGTCAGCGTTGGGTTCCTCATCATTGGGCCCAAAGTTGGGCTCTTCATCAACGTTGGGGTCAACGCCATCTTTGGGTCCAACGTTGGGTTCTTCATCAACGCTGGCTCCACCGTTGGCTTCCTTGTCAGGTTCTTCATCAACGTTGGGTTCAACGCCGTCGTTGGGTCCGAGATTGGGTCCAACGCCATCGTTGGGTTCTTCATCGACCTTGGGTCCAACCTTGGGTTCTTCTTCAACCTTGGGTCCTTCATCAACCTTGGGTCCAACCTTGGGTCCTTCATCTACGCTGGGTCCAACCTTGGGTTCTTCTTCAACCTTGGGTTCTTCATCAACGTTGGGTCCAACCTTGGGTTCTTCTTCAACCTTGGGTTCTTCTCCATCCTTGGGTTCTTCACCAACCTTGGCCCCACCGTTGGTTCCGCCGCCGCCTCCATTGGGTTCCTCCCCGCCGGGCGGGGCCCGGGCGAAGCCGTCGGGCGGTGCCGGTGGGCGGCGCCCCCACCGGGCGGGGCCGTTCCGCTGCGACCTTGGGGCGCACCTGCGGCGCCAGCGCCGGCGAGGCCACGCCCCCCAGGTGAGGTCAATGGGTCAAGGTTGGGGTCATTGGTCGCTCTGATTGGTCATTTGGTCAAGCTTGACCTCATTGGTCGCTCTTCTCACCCCACAGGTACCCCCGGAAGTGACCACGCCCCTTCCAGGTGCAGCCACGCCCCCTCCAGCTTCAGCCACGCCCCCTCCACACAACCCCGCACCTCAAGATTTCCAACAGAGCTCCGCCCACTCTTCAAGCCACGCCCCCTTCCCCAAGCGGCGCCTACTGTGCCCCACCCACGAGGTGGAGGCCACGCCCCAAACAGGCCATGCCCCCTCAACGTGTGGCTCCGCCCCCTCCGAGGCCTCCATGCTGCAGGAAATTGGGGAAAAATCGGAGTTTCCGGCCCCAAATTTGGAAGAAAATTCCTCAAATTTGGGTGGAAATTCATCGATTTTGGTAGAGAATTCCTCAATTTTAAGGGAAAATTCTGCAAATTTGGGTGGGAATTCAAACTTGGGGGGGAATTGCTCAAACTTGGGGCAAATTTCCTCAAATTTGGGTGGAAATTCTCCAAATTTGGGCGTGAATTCTTCAAATTTGGGTGGAAATTCCTCAGTTTTGGGCACGAATCCCCCAGTTCTGGGTGGAAATTCCACAGTTTTGGGTACAACTTCCTCAATTTCGGGTGAGAATGCCTCAAATTTGGGTGAAAATTCCTCCATTTCAGGCAGGAATTCCCCAATTTTGGCTGAGAATTCCTCAATTTTGGGTGGTTCCACAATTTTTGGTGGAAATCCCTCAGTTTTGAGTGAAAATCCCTCAGATTTGGGGGTGAATTCCTCAGTTTTGGGTGGAAATTCTCCGAATTTGGGTGGCGACAATGGAGACCCCGAAACTCCGGGGGAGTAATCTGGGGGGGGGGGCTCCAAAATTCCTCTGGGAGCCCCAAAATTCCCCAAAAATCCCCGATAAAACCGATTAAAAGCCTTTACTGATTCTCCTGCGTGTGATTTGGGGCTGAGGGGGAAAACCGGGAGAAGCGGGGCCTCAAAAATCAAAAGAATTCGCCCCAGAATCCGCCTCTTCAAAATGGCGGCGCCCTCAACAAAGATGGCGGCGCCCTCACTTGGGCGTGGCCAGCGCTCAAAATGGCGACGGTTGCCGTGGAAACGGTGCCCGGTGTCAAAATGGCGGCTGTTGCCATGGGAACGTGCCCGTACTCAAAATGGCGGCAGCGGCCCGGCCGTAAAGGGGCGTGGCCAGAGGCGGAAATGGCGCGCGTTGCCGCGGCAACGGAAGCCCGGAAGTTCCCGGGTTCAAAATGGCGGCGGCGCTCGCCGCTGCGCCCTCACCGGGGCTCAAAATGCTGCGGGTCGGGTTTGGAATGAAACGGCGGGAAGGGCGCGGTGTCGATGGAAACGGCATGGCGGCAATTTTCCGGTTTTAAAATCGCCGGTTGCCATGGAAATCGTGTTTGTGTGTTTCTGAGGGAGGGGGGTTCTGCCAGCTCTCAAAATGGCGGTGATTCCCATGGAAACAACGCGGTGCCAGTACTCAAAATGGCGGCGGTCTCCATTGAAATAATGGGAAGTGCCCAAACTCAAAATGGCGGCGGTTACCATGGAAATAAGGGTGGACGCCCGTACTCAAAATGGCGGCGGTCACCACGGAAGTAACGGTGCGTGCCAGCACTCAAAATGGCGGAGGTCGTGATTGGAATAAACGGCTTTGCCCACACTCAAAATGGCGGCGGCGGCTTCCGACCGCTTCCGGCCGCTTCCGCTTCCGGCGTTGTGAGGCGGGAGCGGGAGCGGGAGCGGGAGGATCGCGGCCGGCCGGTCTCTGTCGCGACAGGACCGCGATAGGATCGCGAGCGGGGCCATGTCGGACACGTGGAGCTCGATCCAGGCGCACAAGAAGCAGCTGGACTCGCTCCGGGAGCGGCTGCAGCGGCGGAGGAAGCAGGACCCGCTCGGGGCCGCCGGTGAGGGCCCGGGGGCGTGAGGGGCTGAGGAGAATTAAAGGGTTAATTATGGGGAAAGGGGTAATTAAGGGGTTAATGAGGGGGCAATGTTAATTAGGGGGGTTAATGAGGGGCTAAAGTTTGATTAAGGGGGTTAATGAAGTGGAAGGGGGTAATTGGGGAGGCTGGGGGGAATTAAAGGGGTTAATGAGGGGGGAAAAGGTAATTAAGAGGGTTAATGAAGGGCTAAGGATTAATTGGGTCGGTTAATGAGGGGAGAAAGGGGTAATTAGGGGGTTAATTAAGGGGGAAGGGATAATTAAAGGGGTTAATGAGGGGCGAAGGGTCGATTAGGGGGGTTAATGAAGGGCTAAGGGTTAATTAAAGGGGTTAATGAGGGGGGAAGGGGTAATTAGGGGGGTTAATGAGAGGCTGAGTGTTAATTAGGAGGGTTAATGAGGGGTCATGGGTCAATTAGGGATTAATGAGGGGTCAGAGGTCAGTGAGGGGTCAGGCATTAATTAGAGTCGGGAATTAATGAAGGGCTTGGGTTTAATCAGAGGGTGGAGGCTAATTAGGGATCATTGTTTAATTAGGAATGGGAGTAATTAAAGTAAGGGTTAATTAAGAAGAGGAATTCATTCAAATTGGGGTAAAGTAATAGTAGGGGTTAATGAAGAATGGGGTTAATGAATAATAGGGGCCAATTAAGAGTAGATTAATTAAGAATTGGGGTTAATTAAGACTGGGGGAATAATTAAAAATAGGGATTAGTTAAGAACTGGGGGCTAGTTCATAATTAGGCTTTAATTAAGAATGGGTGTCTAATTAATAAAAAAGATTAATTAAGAATGGAGAGATAACTAAGAATAGAGATTAATTAATAATGGGGGTTAATTAAGAATAGGAGTTAATTAAGAATAGAGGAGTAATTAAGAATAGAGAGTTAATTAAGAATAAGGGTTTAATAAGAATGGGGCTAGTTAAAAAATAGGGATAATTAGGAACTATTAATTAAGATTAATTAAGATTAATTAAGATTAATTAAGATGTTAATTAATATGATTTCTCCCCCCCACAGACCCCCGCCATGACCTCTCTCTGGCCACGCCTCCCCGCACCTCCAGCCCCGCCCCCTCTGGCCCAGATGGAGGCGTGTCCTCTCTCAGCTCCGCCCCTGGCTCCGCCCCCTCCCCTCCGGTGGGCGGGGCCGAGGGGGTCCCCGGGGAGCCCCCGGAGCCGGACCCGGCCCTGGAGCGGCGCCTCCTCCTCCACCTGTCGGACCTGGCCACGCCCCTGCCCACGGACGCCAGCGCCATCCGCAGCGCCATCGCCGGGGTACGCACCTGGGACAGGTGGGGACACACCTGGGGACACGGCTGGGACGGGGGGGACACACCTGGGGACAATGGGGACACACCTGGGGACAATGGGGACACACCTGGGGACACGGCTGGGACGGGGGGGACACACCTGGGGACACACCTGGGGATACACCTGGGACAGGTGGGGACACACCTGGGGACACGGCTGGGACGGGGGGGACACACCTGGGGACACACCTGGGGACACGGCTGGGACAGGTGGGGACACACCTGGGGACACACCTGGGACACACCTGGGGATACACCTGGGGACACACCTGGGACAGGTGGGGACACACCTGGGGACACACCTGGGGATACACCTGGGGACACGGCTGGGACAGGTGGGGACACACCTGGGGACACACCTGGGACAGGGGGGACACACCTGGGGACACGGCTGGGACAGGGGGGACACACCTGTGGACACACCTGGGACACACCTGGGGACACACCTGGGGATACACCTGGGACAGGTGGGGACACACCTGGGGACACGGCTGGGACGGGGGGGACACACCTGGGACACACCTGGGGACAATGGGGACACACCTGCGGACACACCTGGGACAGGGGGGACACACCTGGGACACACCTGGGGACAATGGGGACACCCCTGGGGACGGCTGGGATTGGGGGGACACACCTGGGACAGGTGGGATTGGTGGGACACACCTGGGGATACACCTGGGACAGGGGGGACACACCTGGGGACACACCTGGGGACACACCTGGGACAGGGGGGACACGCCCAGATGCTCTCAGGTCCCCAAATCCCACCTCAGTCGCTGCCAGGTGTATCCAGGTACCCCTCAGGTGTATCCAGGTTCCCCCCAGCTGTATCCAGGTGTATCCAGGTACCCCACCAGGTGTGCCCAGATGCCCTCAGGTGTACCCCAGCTGCCCCCAGGTGTATCCAGGTGCACCCCAGGTGTACACAGGTGTACCCCAGGTGTTCCCCAGGTACCCCCAGGTGTACTCAGCTGCCCCCAGGTGTATCCAGGTGCACCCCAGGTGTACACAGGTGTACCCCAGGTGCCCCCCAGATGTTCCCCAGGTACCCCCAGGTGTATCCAGGTGTGCTCCAGGTGTCCCCAGGTGCTTCCCCCACCCCTCCTCACCTGTCCCCCCCTCCTCACCTTTGGCCAGGGCGACGCCCAGGTGACGCTGCGCGCCGTCGAGAGCCTCCTGCACAAGTTCGCGGCGCAGGAGCTGATCGAGGTGCGCCGGGGGCTGCTCCACGACGGCCCCGCCCTCGTCACCTCCGCCGACCACTCCAAGCTGGCCGCCATGGCCGCCGCCGCCGCCTCATTGGCCGGCCGGCGCCGGGGGGCGGAGCTGGCGGGTGGGGCAGGGGGCGGGGCCGGGGAAGGGAAGGAGGCCAAGAGGTGCCGGAGGGCGGCGGCGGCGTCGGACGTGGATCTGGAGATCGAGAGTTTGCTGAGTCAGCAGTCGACCAAGGAGCAGCAGAGTAAGAAGGTGAGGGCGGGGCTTGGGAGGGGGTGGGGCTTGGGAGGGGGATTCAAGATGGCGGGGTTTCAAAATGGCGGGGTTTCAAAATGGCGGGGTTTCAAGGTGGTGGCGTTTCAAAATGGCGGCATTCAAGATGGCGGGGTTTCAAAATGGCGGGGTTTTGAGGTGGTGGGATTCAAGATGGCGGCGTTTCAAAATGGCGGGGTTTCGAGGTGGTGTCGTTTCAAAATGGCGGCTTTCAAGATGGTGGGGTTTCAAAATGGCGGGGTTTTGAGGTGGTGGCATTTCAAAATGGCGGCATTCAAGATGGCGGCGTTTCAAAACGGCGGGGTTTGAGTGGGTGGAGTCTAGAGGCGGCAGGTGGAGTTTAAGGGTGGAGCTTGATGGTGGGTGGGGCTTAAGCGTGGTAGGTGGGCTCTAGAGATTGTGGGTGGGATTTTTAGGCCGGTGGGCAGAGCTTAATGGTGGCGGGTGGGGTTAATGCAGGTGGGTGGAGTCTAAAGACAGTGGGTGGGGCTTAGGGATAGTGGGTGGAGCCTAGAGATGGGTGGATTCTAGAGGTTATGGGTGGAGCCTAGAGATGGTGGGTGGAGCCTAGAGATGGTGGTTGGGATTTAATGATGGTGGGTGGAGTCTAGAGATTGTGGGTGGGATTTAACAGGAGTGGGTGGAGCCTAGCGCCAATGGGGCGTGGCTTAACGAGGTGGGCGTGGCCTCAGGTGAGCCAGGAGATCCTGGAGCTGCTGAACACCACCACGGCCAAGGAGCAGTCGATCGTGGAGAAGTTCCGCTCGCGGGGCCGCGCCCAGGTGCAGGAGTTCTGCGACCACGGCACCAAGGAGGAGTGCGTCAAGGCCTCGGGCGGGGAGCGGCCCTGCCGCAGGCTGCACTTCCGGTCAGTCTGGGGGGGTTTTGGGGGTTTCTTTGGGGTTTGGAGGGGTTTAATTCAAATTTTGGGGTGATTATCTGGGGTTTTGGGGGCTTTGTATCAGGTTTTGGGGTGATTATTTGGAGTTTTGGGGCTTTTATTTGAGGTTCTGGGTAGGAGGGTGTCAAGGCCTCAGGCCCCCGGAAATGTTGTGTCAAGGCCTCAGGCCCTAGGCCTGCACTTCCGGGCAGTCTGGGGGAGATTTTGGGCGTTTATTTGGGATTTTGAGGGGTTTAATTCAGATTTTGGAGTATTTATTTGGGGTTTTGGGGGGTTTGTATCAGGTTTTGGGGTCATTATTTGGAGTTTTGGGGCTTTTATTTGGGGTTTTTTGGGAGGAGTGCCTCAAGGCCTCAGGCCCCTGGAAGTGCTGTGTCAAGGCCTCAGGCTCTAGGCCTGCACTTCTGGTCAGTCTGGGGAGATTTTGGGGGTTTATTTGGGGTTTGGAGGGGTTTAATTCAAATTTTGGGGTGATTATCTGGGGTTTTGGGGGCTTTTCTTTGGTGTTTTGAGGGGTTTGGTTCAGATTTTGAGGCTTTTACCAAAGGTTTTTGGGAGGAGTGCCTCAAGGCCTCAGGCCTCAGAACTGCCCTGTTAAGGCCTCAGGCCCTAGGCCTGCACTTCTGGTCAGTTTGGGGAGATTTTGGGGGTTTATCTGGGGTTTTGGGGGGTTTAATTCAAATTTTGGGGTGATTATCTGGGGTTTTGGGGGCTTTATATCAGATTCTTGGGAGTTTTGGGGCTTTTATTTGGGGTTTTTGGGAGGAGTGCCTCAAGGCCTCAGGCCCCTGGAAATGTGTCAAGGCCTCAGGCCTTAGGCCTGCACTTCCGGTCAGTCTGGGGGGTTTTGGGGGTTTATTTGGGATTTGGAGGGGTTTAATTCAAATTTTAGGGTGATTATCTGGGGTTTTGGGGGCTTTGTATCAGATTCTCGGGAGTTTTGGGGCTTTTATTTAGGGTTTTTTGGGAGGAGTGCCTCAAGGCCTCAGGCCCTCAGAACTGCCCTGTTAAGGCCTCAGGCCCTAGGCCTGCACTTCTGGTCAGTTTGGGGAGATTTTGGGGGTTTATTTGGGGTTTGGAGGGGTTTAATTCAAATTTTGGGGGATTTATTTGGGGTTTTGGGGTGATTATCTGGGGTTTTGGGGGCTTTTCTTTGGGGTTCTGAGGGGTTTGGTTCAGATTTTGAGGCTTTTACCGAGGGTTTTTTGGGAGGAGTGCCTCAAGGCCCCAAAAACCCCAACTTCCTCCAAAAAAAACCCCCATTTTCCCACCCAAATATTTCCTTTGTTTTTCCCCCCAAATCTCTCCGTTTTTCCCCTCCAAAATTCAAATTTTTCCCCTCAAAAAATTCAATTTTTTTTTCCCCCCCCGAACCCCTTTTTTTTTCTTTTTCCCCTCCAAAAAATTCCGTTTTTGCTCCAAAAATTCTCAAAAAATTCCCGTTTTTGCTCCAAAAAATCCCGGTTTTGCTCCAAAAATCCCGTTTTTCCCAAAAGCCCCGTTTTTCACCCCAAACCCTGTCCCCCACAGCCGCATCATCAACAAGCACACGGACGAGTCCCTGGGCGACTGCTCCTTCCTCAACACCTGCTTCCACATGGACACCTGCAAGTACGTGCACTACGAGATCGACACCTGCGCGGCCACGCCCCCGCGCAGCCCCGCCCACCCGCGGCCACGCCCCCGCTCCCCGCCCCCGGCCCCGCCCACCCGCGGGCCCCCGCCCGACGCTGGGGCCGACCGGCTCTTCCCGCCTCAGGTGAGGGAAATGCAAATGAGCTGGGGTTTTCTATAATTGTATAAATAATTATGTATAAAATTTATGATCAATTATTATAAATTTATATGTTGTATTATTATATTTATTGTTACATGTATAATATGTATATATTATAATATATATAATATATTATAATATATTATAATATAATATTATAATATTATATTTTATAATTATGTAGTATATAATAGTATATTATATAATTGTATGCTATAATAATATAATATAATATAATATAATATAATATAATATAATATAATATAATATAATATATATATTATAATATATATGTAATTATACCTTATACAATATATAATTTGTATATTTTATTATTATATGTATATAATAAATATCTTACTACATGTATATATATATTATTTATATATATATATAATATGTATATACATTACTGTTTTTCACCATTTTTTTCCCATTTTTTCGCCTTTTTTTGCAATATTTCTCCATTTTGACCTTTTTTTCGTGTTTTCGCCCCATTTTTCCACTGGATTTGTTGCTCCATCCTCTGTCTGCATGTGTCCATCCTGGGCAACTTCCTGAGCCCCAATTCCTCCAATTTTTTTGCCGTTTTTTGCCATTTTTTGCAGTTTTTTACTATTTTTTGCTATTTTTCCCATTTTTTCCCATTTTCTCCCCATTTTTTCAGTGGATCTGCTACAACATCCGTTACCTGGGTGTGTCCATCCTGGGCAACTTCCTGAGGCATTTCTGTCCCTGTTTCTGACCCCTTTTCCCCCTGTTTTTGCCGTTTTTTGCCATTTTTTGCCATTTTTTGCAATTTTTCTCTATTTTCACCATTTTTCCGTGTTTTCTCCCCGTTTTTCCAGTGGATCTGTTGCTACCTCCTCTACCTGCATGTGTCCATCCTGGGCAGATTCCTGAGGCATTTCTGTCCCCGTTTCACCCCTGTTTTTGCCGTTTTTCGCCATTTTTCTCTATTTTCACCGTTTTTTCCCATTTTTTCACTTTTTCACCCCGTTTTTTCCAGTGGATCTGCTGCGACATCCGCTACCTGGACGTGTCCATCCTGGGCAACTTCCTGAGCCCAAATTCCTCCAATTTTTTTGCCGTTTTTCGCCATTTTTCTCTATTTTCACCGTTTTTTCCCATTTTTTCACTTTTTCTCCCCATTTTTCCAGTGGATCTGCTGCAACATCCGCTACCTGCATGTGTCCATCCTGGGCAACTTCCTGAGGCATTTCTGTCCCTGTTTCTGACCCCTTTTCCCCCTGTTTTTGCCGTTTTTTGCCGTTTTTCACCATTTTTCTCTATTTTCACCGTTTTTTCCCATTTTTTCACTTTTTCTCCCCGTTTTTTCAGTGGATCTGCTGCGACATCCGCTACCTGGACGTGTCCATCCTGGGCATCTTCCCGAGGCATTTCTGTGCCCACTTCTGACCCATTTTCCCCCCATTTTCGCCGTTTTTTGCCGTTTTTCACCATTTTTCTCTATTTTCACCGTTTTTTCCCATTTTTCCGTGTTTTCGCCCCGTTTTTCCCAGTGGATCTGCTGCGACATCCGCTACCTGGACGTGTCCATCCTGGGCAAGTTCGCCGTGGTGATGGCCGACCCTCCCTGGGACATCCACATGGAGCTGCCCTACGGGACCCTGACGGACGACGAGATGCGGCGCCTCAACATCCCCGTGCTGCAGGACGAGGGCTTCCTCTTCCTCTGGGTCACCGGCAGGTCGGGGGCCCCAAAATCCCCGGGATTCGCCCCAAAAAACACGGGGGTTCCAGCCCGGGCTGAAAGGGTTTGGAAGGAATCGGCCGCGGGCCTGAAATCCTGAGGATTCGCCCCAAAAATCCCAGAGATTCACCCCAAAACCCCTGAGAATTTATCCCAAATTCATTGCGAACCAAAAACCCAAAGATTCACCCCAAAAAACCCAAGGATTCGCCCCAAAATCCGTTGGGAATTGTCCTAAATTTGTACTGACTGAAAACCTGAGGGTTCACCCCAAAATCCCCGGGATTCGCCCCAAAAAACACGGGGGTTCCGGCCCGGGCTGAAAGGGTTTGGAGGGAATCGGCTGCGGGCCTGAAATCCCGAGGATTCGCCCCAAAAATCCCAGAGATTCACCCCAAAACCCCTGAGAATTTATCTCGAATTCATTGTGAACCAAAATCCCCGGGATTCGCCCCAAAAAACACGGGGGTTCCAGCCCGGGCTGAAAGGGTTTGGAAGGAATCGGTCGCGGGCCTGAAATCCCGAGGATTCGCCCCAAAATCTGTGGGGAGTTGTGCTAAATTGATACTGAGTCTAAAAACCTGAGGGTTCACCCCAAAAACCCAAGGATTCGCCCCAAAAATCACAAAGATTCACCCCAAAATCTGTGGGGAGTTGTGCTAAATTGATAGAGTCTAAAAACCTGAGGGTTCACCCCAAAAAACACAAAGATTCACCCCAAAACCCAAGGATTCACCCCAAAATCTGTGGGGAATTGTCCTAAATTGATACTGAGTCTAAAACCTGAGGATTCACCCCAAAAACTTGAGGGTTCACCCCAAAAAACACAAAGATTCACCCCAAAAACCCAAGGATTTGCCCCAAAATCCGTTGGGAGTTGTACTAAATTGATAGAGTCTAAAACCTGAGGGTTCACCCCAAAAACCCAGAGATTCACCCCAAAACCCCTGAGAATTTATCTCGAATTCATTGTGACCCAAAAACCCAAAGATTCACCCCAAAATCCCCGGGATTCACCCCAAAAAACGCGGGGGTTCCAGCCCAGGCTGAGGGGGTTTGGAAGGAATCGGTCGCGGGCCTGAAATCCCGAGGATTCGCCCCAAAATCTGTGGGGAGTTGTGCTAAATTGATACTGAGTCTAAAAACCTGAGGGTTCACCCCAAAAACCCAAAGATTCACCCCAAAAAACCCAAGGATTCGCCCCAAAATCTGTGGGGAGTTGTGCTAAGTTCGTACTGACTGAAAACCTGAGGATTCACCCCAAAAACCTGAGGATTCACCCCAAAACCCCTGAGAATTTATCTCGAATTCATTGTGACCCCAAAAACCCAAAGATTCACCCCAAAACCCACAGGATTTGCCCCAAAATCCATGGGGAGTTGTCCTAAATTCATACTGACTGAAAACCTGAGGGTTCACCCCAAAAATCCCAGAGATTCACCCCAAAAACCCTGAGGATTTATCTCGTATTCATTGTGATCCCAAAAACCCAAGGATTCACCCCAAAACCTGAGGATTCACCCAAAAAACCCAAGGATTCGCCCCAAAATCCGTGGGGAGTTGTCCTAAATTGAGACTGAGTCTAAAACCTGAAGATTCACCCCAAAAACTTGAGGGTTCACCCCAAAAAACACAAAGATTCACCCCAAAACCCACAGGATTTGCCCCAAAACCCACAGAATTTACCCCAAATCTGTGGGGAATTGTGCTAAATTGATACTGACTGAAAACCTGAGAATTCACCCCAAAAATCCCAAGGATTCACCCCAAAAATCCCAAGGATTCACCCCAAAATCTGTGGGGAATTGTCCTAAAAATCCCAATTTTCCTCTTTTCCAACCCCCCTTTTCCCCCCTAAAAAATCCCAATTTTCCCCCATTTCCAAACCCCTTTTTTCCCCCAAAAATCCCAATTTTCCTCTTTTCCAAACCCCTTTTTTTTCCCTAAAAATCCCAATTTTCCCCTATTTCCAAACACCTTTTTTCCCCCCCTAAAAAATCCCAATTTTCCTCTTTTCCAACCCCGTTTTTTCCCCCTAAAAATCCCAATTTTCCCCCATTTCCAAACCCCTTTTTTCCCCCCTAAAAATCCCAATTTTCCCCCATTTCCAAACACCTTTTTTCCCCCCTAAAAAATCCCAATTTTCCCCCATTTCCAAACCCCTTTTTCCCCCTAAAAATCCCAATTTTCCCCCATTTCCAAACCCCCTTTTTCCCATTAAAAAATCCCAATTTCCCCCCATTTCCAAACCCCTTTTTTTCCCTAAAAATCCCAATTTTCCCCCATTTCCAATCCCCTTTTTCCCATTAAAAAATCCCAATTTTCCCCCATTTCCAAACCCCTTTTTTCCCCCCTAAAAATCCCAATTTTCCCCCATTCCCAAACCCCTTTTTCCCCCCTAAAAAATCCCAATTTTCCCCCATTTCCAAACCCCTTTTTTTTCCCTAAAAATCCCTATTTTCCCCCATTTCCAATCCCCTTTTTCCCCCCCTAAAAAATCCCAATTTTCCCCTATTCCAAACCCCTTTTTTTCCCTAGAAATCCCAATTTTCCCCCATTTCCAATCCCCTTTTTCCCATTAAAAAATCCCAATTTTCCCTCTTTTCCAAACCCCTTTTTTTCCCTAAAAATCCCAATTTTCCCCCATTTCCAACCCCCTTTTTTTTCCCTAAAAATCCCAATTTTCCCCCATTTCAGGGCCATGGAGCTGGGCCGTGAATGCCTCAACCTTTGGGGGTGAGTTTTGAGATTTTTTTTTTTCCCCTTAAAAATGCCCCAAAAAAACCCTAAAAAAATCCAAAAAAAATCCGAAAAAACCCCAAAAACCCCAAAAAGTCGCGGAATTGACCCAAAATTCCCTCAGGTACGAGCGGGTGGACGAAATCATTTGGGTGAAGACGAATCAACTGCAGCGAATCATCCGCACGGGGCGCACGGGGCACTGGCTGAACCACGGCAAGGAGCACTGCCTGGTACCCCAGAAACGGCCCCAAAACCCCAAAAATGGGCCCAAAAATGAGCCAAAAACTGAGCCCAAAAATGAGCCCAAAAATGAGCCCAGAAACACCAAAAACGGGCCCAAAAATGAGCCAAAAATGAGCCCAAAAATGAGCCAAAACCTGAGCCCAAAAATGAGCCAAAAAATGGGCCCAGAAACCCCAAAAACGGGCCCAAAAATGAGCCAAAAATGAGCCCAAAAATGGGCCCAAAACTGAGCCCAAAAATGAGCCAAAAAATGGGCCCAGAAACCCCAAAAACGGGCCCAAAAATGAGCCCAAAAACCCTAAAAATGAGCCCAAAAATGAGCCCAAAAAGGAGCCCAAAAACCCCAAAAATGAGCCAAAAAATGGGCCCAGAAACACCAAAAATGAGCCAAAAAATGGGCCCAGAAACACCAAAAATGAGCCCAAAAATGAGCCCAAAAATGAGCCCAGAAACACCAAAAACGGGCCCAAAAATGAGCCCAGAAACACCAAAAATGAGCCCAAAAATGAGCCCAAAAATGAGCCCAAAAACCCCAAAAACGGGCCCAAAAATGAGCCCAAAAATGGCCCAAAAATGGCCCAAAAATGAGCCAAAAATGGGCCCAAAAATGAGCCCAAAAATGAGCCCAAAAACCCCGAAAATGAGCCCAAAAATGAGCCCAAAAATGAGCCCAAAAATGAACCCAAAAATGGGCCCAAAAATGAGCCAAAAATGGCCCCAAAAACCCCAAAAATGAGCCCAGAAACACCAAAAATGAGCCCAAAAATGACCCCAAAAATGGGCCCAAAAATGAGCCCAAAAATGGGCCCAAAAACGGGCCCAAAAATGAGCCCAAAAATGGGCCCAAAAACCCCAAAAACGGGCCCAAAAATGGCCCAAAAATGAGCCCAAAAATGAGTCCAAATATGGCCCAAAAATGAGCCCAAAAATGGGCCCAAAAACCCCAAAAATGAGCCCAAAAATGGCCCCAAAAACCCCAAAAATGAGTCCAAATATGGCCCAAAAATGAGCCCAAAAATGGGCCCAAAAATGAGCCCAAAAACCCCAAAACTGAGCCCAAAAATTGACCCCAAAAACCCCAAAAGTGACCCCAAAAGTGACCCCAAAATCCCCAAATCCGACCCCAAAACTCTGCCCCAAACCTGGGGCACCCCCGGGAGAGAATTTGGGGGGATTTGGGTTTTTGTGGGGTGGTTTTAGGGCATTTTGGGCCAAATTTCGGGGATTTTGGGACTTCCTGCGTGGATTTTTGGGATTTTGGCGATTCTGGGGCAGTTTTGGGAGATTTTGGGGGTCCCTGGGTGGATTTTGGGTTTTTTTTTTTGGGGTGGGTTTAGGGGATTTTGGGGTCTGTGGGCGGTTTGAGGGGATTTTGGGCTGTTTTGATTTTTTGGGGTGGATTTTGTGGATTTTGGGGCAGTTTTGGGCGATTTTGGGGTGGGTTTTGTGTGGTTCGGGTGTTTTGGGGCATTTTTAGGGGATTTTGGGGCTCCGGGAGCCTCCAAATTTTGCTCCTCCCACAGGTGGGGGTGAAGGGGAACCCCCAAGGCTTCAACCGGGGCCTGGACTGTGACGTCATCGTGGCCGAGGTGAGCCCCAAAATGCCCGGATTTCACCCCAAAAATCAAAACCCCAGAAACTGAACCCCAAAATCCCTGAAATTCCACACCAAAATCCCTGAAATTTAACCCCAAAATCCCTGAAATTCCACCCCAAAACCCCCAGAAACTGAACCCCAAAATCCCAGAAATTCCACCCCAAAACCCCCAGAAACTGAACCCCAAAATCCCCCCCAAAATCCCTGAAATTTAACCCCAAAACCCCTGAAATTCCACCCCAAAATCCCTGAAATTCCACCCCAAAATCCCCTGAAATTCCACCCAAAATCCCCTGAAATTCCACCCCAAAATCCCTGAAATTCCACCCCAAAATCCCCTGAAATTCCACCCCAAAACCCCCAGAAATTCCACCCCAAAATCCCCTGAAATTCCACCCCAAAATCCCTGAAATTCCACCCCAAAATCCCTGAAATTCCACCCCAAAACCCCTGAAATTCCGCCCCAAAATCCCCTGAAATTCCACCCCAAATCCTGGGAAATTTGACCCAAAATCCGGGGATTTAAACTCAAAATCTGGGGGTTAAAATCCAAAATTTGGGGGTTTAAACTCAAAATCTGGGGGGTTTAAAACCAGAATCCGGAATTATCTCGGGAAAAAGTGAAAAATGGGGAAATTACCTCAAAAAAAAAAGGGGAAAAATGAGGGAATTATCTTGTGAAACAGTGAAAAATCAGGAAATTACCTCGTAAAATGGTGAAAAATTGAGAAATTGCCTCATAAAATAGTGAAAAAGTGAGGGAATTGTGTGAGGGAATGGTAAAAATGAAGGAATTACCTCAGAAAAAGAATAAAAAATGAGGGAAAAATGGTGAAAAAATGCAGAAATTACCTCAGGAAGAGGAGGAAAATGAGGAAATTTCCTCATGAAACGGTGAAAAATGAGGGAATTTCCTCATGAAATGGTGAAAAATGAGGACATTACCTCATAAAAAAGTGAAAAATGAGGGAATTGCCTCAGGAAAATGGCGGGAAAGCAAAAAATCGCCTCAAGAAATGGGAAAAAAATGGGGAAATTACCTCATAAAACAGGCAAAAATGAGGAAATTACCTCATAAAACAGAGAAAAATAAGGAAATTACCTCATAAAATGGCAAAAAATGAAGAAATTACCTCACAAAATGGTGAAAAACGAGGGATTTACCTCATGAAATGGTGGAAAATGGGAGAATCCCCTCAGAAAAGGGCGGGAAACCAAAAAATCGCCTCAAGAAATGGGAAAAAATGAGGGAATTACCTCATAAAACACTGAAAAATGGTGAAATTACAACAGGAAACATTTAAAAATGAGGGAATTTCCTCATGAAATGGTGAAAAATGAGGAAATTACCTCATAAAAAAGTGAAAAATGAGGGAATTGCCTCAGGAAAATGGCGGGAAACCAAAAAATCGCCTCAGAAAATGGGAAAAAAATGGGGAAATTACCTCATAAAACAGTCAAAAATGAGGAAATTACCTCATAAAACAGCGAAAAATAAGGAAATTACCTCACAAAATGGTAAAAAAATGAAGAAATTACCTCACAAAATGGTGAAAAACGAGGGACTTACCTCATGAAATGGTGAAAAATGGGAGAATCCCCTCAGAAAATGGCGGGAAACCAAAAAATCGCCTTAGAAAATGCAGCAAAATCATCAAAAACCCAGCAAAAAAATCAGCAAAAAATGGCAAAAAAAGGTAAAAAACCCCCAACATCACCTAAGGAAAAGTGAAAATTTCCTTTTTTGTCCCGAATTGGCCCAGGTTCGCTCCACCAGCCACAAACCCGATGAGATTTATGGGATGAGAAATCCCCCCAAAAATCCTCAAAAAATCCACTTTAAATCCCCAAAAAATCCCTCAAAAATCCCCCAAAAATCCACTTTAATCCTCAAAAAAATCCTTAAAAAATCTGCTTTAAATCCCCTCAAAAATCCCCCAAAAATCCAATTTAAATCCCCCAAAAATTCAAAAAAAATCCCCAAAAATCCCCAAAAAATCCCCCAAAAAATCCCAAAAAATTCTCAAAAATTCCGAAATGATTGAAATGATGAAAATTTCCTTTTTTTGTCCCGAATTGGCCCAGGTTTGCTCCACCAGCCACAAACCCGATGAGATTTATGGGATGAGAAATCCTCCCAAAAATCCTCAAAAAATCCACTTTAAATTCCCACAAAAATTCACTTTAAATTCTCAAAAAATTCCTCAAAAAATCTGCTTTAAATGCCCAAAAATCCCTTTTAAAATCCCCTTTAAAATCCCCAAAAAATCCACTTTAATTCTGAAAAAAATCCTCAAAAAATCTGCTTTAAATCCCCACAAAAGTCCCCAAAAATCCCCAAAAAATCCAATTTAAATACCCCGAAAATCACAAAAAATCCAATTTAAATCCCCAAAAATCCCGAAAAAAATCCCGAAAAAAATCCCAAAAAATTCTCAAAAATTCTGAAATGATGAAAATTATTAAAATTTCCTTTTTTTGCCCCAAATTCCCCCAGGTTCGCTCCACCAGCCACAAACCCGATGAGATTTATGGGATGATCGAGCGCCTCTCGCCCGGCACCAGGAAAATCGAACTCTTCGGCCGCCCCCACAACGTCCAGCCCAACTGGTAACAAAATTCGGGATTTTTGGGGAATTTTTGGGGCTTTTTTGGGGTTTTTTTGAAGTTTTTGGAAGGTGGATTTTTGGGTTTTTTTTAAAAAAATTTTGGGATTTTTTGGGGATTTTTTGGGGATTTTTTAGGGATTTAAATTGGATTTTTTGAGGATTTTTTAGGGATTTTTGGGGATATTTTTAGGATTTAAAGTGGATTTCAAGTGGATTTTTTGAGGGTTTTTTAGGATTTAAATTGGATTTTTTGAGGATTGTTTTTGGGATTTAAATTGGATTTTTGGGGGATTTTGGGGGGATTTTTTTGGGGATTTAAATTGGATTTTTTTGGGATTTTGCAGAATTTAAATTGGATTTTTTGGGGATATTTTGGGGGGATTTTTGGGAATTTTTGGGGTTTTTTTGAAGTTTTTGGAAGGTGGATTTTTGGGTTTTTTTACTTTAATTTTTTGGGATTTTTGAGGACTTTTTAGGGATTTAAATTGGATTTTTTGAGGATTTTTTAGGGATTTTTTGAGAATTTTTTAGGGATTTTTGGGGATTTTTTGAGGGTATTTTAGGGATTTAAATTGGATTTTTGAGGATTTTTTGTGGGATTTAAATTGGATTTTTTGAGGATTTTTTTAGGATTTAAAGTGGATTTTTTGAGGATTTTTTAGGGATTTTTGTGGATTTTTTGAGGGTATTTTTTGGGGTTTTGAAGTGGATTTTTGGAAGATTTTTTTTTGGGATTTAAAGTGGATTTTTGGGCGGATTTAAATTGAATTTTTGGGCAGATTTAAATTGAATTTTTGGGGGATTAAATTGAATTTTTGGGGGATTTAAATTGAATTTTTGGGCGATTTAAATTGAATTTTTGGGGGATTTAAAGCAGATTTTTTTGGGATATTTTGGGTATTTTTGGGGGCTATTTTGGGGCTGTTTTGGGTGGGTTTTTGGGGTGATTTTGGGGCGTTTTTGGTGTTTTGCAGGATCACCCTGGGGAACCAGCTGGACGGGATCCACCTGCTGGACCCCGACGTGGTGGCGCAGTTCAAGCAGCACTACCCGGACGGGGTCATCAACAAACCCAAACCCATCTGAAATCCTGGGATTTTGGGGCTTTTTGGGGTTCTGGGATCGGGATTTTTGGGGGTTTTTTTTGGGGAGGAGTTTGAGCTTTTTTGGGGTTTTTTTTCGGGTTTTTTTGGGGTTTTTTGGGGTTTTTTTCAGGGTTTTTTTTGGGTTTTTTTTTGGTTTTTTTAAAATTTTTTTAAATTTTCTTTGATGATTTTAGGGGGTTTTTTTGGGGGGTTTTTGGGGGTTTTTTCTGGGTTTTTTGGGGTTTTTTTAATGATTTTTTGGGGTTTTTTTGGGGGAGGAGTTTGGGCTTTTTTGGGGTTTTTTTGGGGGTTTTTTTAGGGTTTTTTTTGGTTTTTTGGGGTTTTTTTTGGGTTTTTTTTTGGGTTTTTTTTTAGGTTTTTATAAAATTTTTTTATGATTTTTTGGGGATTTTTTGGGGAAGAGTTTGGGGTTTTTTTGGGGTTTTTTTTTTTGGTTTTTTGGGGGATTTTTTGGGGGGATTTTTAAATTTTTTGATGATTTTTTGGGGTTTTTGTTTGGGTTTGTTTGAGTTTTATTAGGGGTTTTTTGGGTTTTTTTTTTGTTTTTTTTTTGTTTTTTTTAAAATTTTCTTTACGATTTTTTTTTTGATTTTTTGGGGGAGTTTGGGTTTTCTTGGTTTTTTTTTTTGGTTTTTTTTTGGTTTTTTTGGGTTTTTTAGTTTTTTTTAATGATTTTTTGGGGTTTTTTTGGGGAGGAGTTTGGGCTTTTTTTGGGGTTTTTTTGGGGGGTTTTTTTAGGGTTTTTTGGGGTTATTTTTGGGTTTTTTTTGGGTTTTTAAAAATTTTTTTTAATGATTTTTTGGGGTTTTTGTTTGGGTTTTTTTAGGGTTTTTTAATTTGGGATTTTGGGGCTTTTAAAAATTTTTTTTATTGGGATTTTTTGGGGTTTTTTTGGGGGTTTGGGAAGGGGTTGGAAACGAAATAATTTGGAAAGAAAATGTGGGGTTTTTTTTTGTGGCAAAGAAGGTGGAAAATGTTAAAATGCTAAAAAAAAAAAGGAAAAAATGGCGACCGTGAGAAAATATGCAAAATAAAAAATGCAAAATTGAGAACAAAAAAAGCCTTTTGTGGTTTTTGGGGATTTTGGGGAGTTTCATGGAGGTTTGGGGGGTTAAAATTGGAATTTTTTGGGGTTAAAATTGGATTTTTTGGGTCTAAATTGGAATATTTTGGTTTAAATTGGAATTTTTGGGGTTAAAATTGGATTTTTTTGGTCTAATTGGATTTTTGGGGGTTAAATTGGAATTTTTGGGGTTAAAATTAGTATTCTTTTGGTCTAATTGGATTTTTTTTGGTCTAAGTTGAATTTTTGGGGTTAAAATGGGATTTTTTGGTCTAAGTTGGATTTTATGGGGTTAAAATTGGATTTTTTTGGTCTAAATTGGAATTTTTGGGGTTAAAATGGGATTTCTTTGGTCTAATGGGATTTTTGGGGTTAAAATGGGATTTTTGGGGTTAAAATTGAATATTTTGGTCTAAATTGGATTTTTTTGGGGGTTAAAATGGGATTTTTTGGATCTAATTGGAATTTTTGGGGTTAAAATGAGATTTTTTAGGGTTAAATTGGAATTTTTTGGTCTAAATTGGAATTTTTGGGGTTAAAATGAGATGTTTTGGGTCTAAGTTGAATTTTTGGGGTTAAAATTTAATTTTTTGGGTCTAAGTTGGAATTTTTTGGGTCTAGAAATGAATTTTTTGGGTCCAAACCGCGTTTCTGGTGCTCAAACCCGATTTTTATTGAAGCACAAAAAAATAAATTTCCCATCCCGGTTTTTTTCTGCTTTTCCCCCTTTTTTCCCCCCTCCCCAAATTCCATTTTTTTTACAACCCCCACCCCCCCCTTTTTGGGGCAAAAAGGCCCAAAAAAAGCCAAAGTCCCTCGAGTTCTGCGGCTCCGTTCGATTCCGAGCGCCGAGACCCCAAAATCGCCCGAATTCACCCCAAAATTTGGGGTCACTTGACGAAGACGACGCTGCTGCTGCTGCTGCTGCTGCTGCTGCCCCGGGCCGCCAGCCAGGCCAGGAACACGTCCCTGAAATGGGGGAAAAAAACGAGATTTTGGTAAAAAACCACGATTTTTGGGGTCAAAAATGGAATTTTGGGGTAAAAAATGGGGGTTTTGGTAAAGAAACGGCAGTTTGGGGGTAGAAATATGGGTTTGGGTAAAGAAAATGGGAATTTTGAGATGAAAAACGTGATTTTGAGAAAAAAAAAGGATTTTGGGTGGAAAAAAGGTGATTTTTGGGTTAAAAAGTGCAATTTTGTGTCAAGAAATGGAGTTTTGGGTTAAAAACCAGCCATTTTGGGTTAAAACGGTTTAGATTTTAAAAAATGGCAATTTTGGGGCAAAAAATGGAGATGTTTGGGTTAAAAGATGGTGGTTTTGGGTACAAACCCGGCGATTTTGGCTAAAAATGGCTGTTTTTGTTCAACAAAGCCATTTTTGGGTCAAACCCCACCATTTTTGAACACACTTTGTTTTTGGGTCAATAAATGCCATTTCTGGGTCAAAACCCAGCGTTTTCGTGTCAGAAATTGCCATTTTTGGGCTCCAAAACTGCCGATTTTTTGCCTCTAAAACAGCCGATTTTTGGTCTAAAAACTCAGGTTTTTCGGCTAAAACCTCCATTTTTTTTTGCCCAAAATCCCTGTTTTTCCCCCCAGACTGACCGGCAGTGCCTGACCAGGCTCTCACTGGAGCAGAACCCCCCTTCCCAGCCCCTGTTTTTCCCCCCAAACCCGCTGATTTTTGCCTCCAAAAATGGCCGATTTCGGCTCTAAAATCTCTGTTTTTTCAGCTAAAATCTCCATTTTTTTTGCCCAAAATCCCCGCTTTTCCCCCCAGACTCACTGGCAGTGCCTGACCAGGCTCTCACTGGAGCAGAACCCCCCTTCCCAGGCCCCGTTTTTCCCTCCAAAAATGGCTGATTTTGCCTCTAAAACTGACGGTTTTTTGGCTCCGAAACTGCCGATTTTTGCCTCTAAAACCACCAATTTTTGGGCTAAAAACTCCGAGTTTTTTTTGCCCAAAATCCCCGTTTTTGGCCCCAGACTGACCGGCAGTGCCTGACCAGGCTCTCACTGGAGCAGAACTCCCCTTCCCAGCCCCCATTTTTCCCTCCAAAAATGGCCGATTTCAGCTCTAAAAACTCCATTTTTTGGCATAAAAACTCCATTTTTTCGCTGAAAATCTCCGTTTTTTTTCCCAAAATCCCCGTTTCTGGCCCCAGACTGACCGGCAGTGCCTGACCAGGCACTCGCTGGAGCAGAACTCCTCATCCCAGCCCCCATTTTTCCCTCCAGAAATGTCCATTTTTGGCTCCAGAACCGCCGGTTTTTCAGCTCCAAAATTGCCGATTTTTCGTGTAAAACCGCCAATTTTTGGGGTAAAATCGCCGTTTTCCTCGTGTAAAATCTCCAGGTTTTTTTTCCCAAAATCCCTGTTTTTCACCCCAAACTGACCGGCAGTGCCTGACCAGGCACTCGCTGGAGCAGAACCCCCCTTTCCAGTCCCTGTTTTTCCCCCCAAAATGGCCGATTTTGCCTCTAAAAACTCCATTTTTTCGCCTAAAACCTCCGTTTTTTTTGCCCAAAATCCCCGTTTCTGGCCCCAGACTGACCGGCAGTGCCTGACCAGGCACTCGCTGGAGCAGAACTGCTCGTCCCAGCCCCCATTTTTCCCCCCAAAATGGCCGTTCTTGGCTCCAAAATGGCCGTTTTTGCCTCTAAAACCGCTGATTTTTGGCT